>NC_064645.1:220129997-220432115 GCF_023864345.2 Schistocerca serialis cubense
TCGAGCCCAAGAACTGTTAGAACCTAAGGCTGGTGAATACCAAACATGCTTTAGACCAAACAGATCCTGTCCAGAACAAGTTCTTAATTTAAAACTAGTTCTTATGCCCCAAAGGGGTTTTAGTAACAATAATGTCTGTACACTTGTGGATTTAAAAAAAAGCCTATGACTCAGTTGATCACGCATCTCTTTTCCATATTTTAAAATAACACGGACTAGATAATAAAAGTCTGATTAACGACAACCGACAGTAGCTCTAAAGTTATACTTATGGGACAAATATCTGAGGCATTTGATATAAAGGCTGGTGTTAGACAGGGAGATGGACTCTCTCTACTACTGTTTAACTGTGTTTTGGAAAAGATAATTACAGACTGGCGACAGCAAAAGTCGAGTCAAAATATAGATCAATCAATCAAGTGAGGTAGGAGTAATTTTAGAATAGATTGCCTCGCTTTTTCAGATGATCTTGCAATTTCTACTAGGGATATTACCACAGCTCAAAAATAAATCGAAATTGTTAAAGTAGTTGCGGAAAAAATAGGATACCAATAATATTCCAAAAACGGAATGATGACATACAACAAACAAGTGCCAAAGTTTCAGAACACGAAATATGGAAACATAAAAGAGGTTTTTCAATTTAAATACTTGGGAAAATCATACAAGAAAACGGTCGTGGAAAAGAGTCGCAGCTGCAGTCAGAGTAACACAAAACATTTAACATAAAAAATCAGTTTCTAGATTCAGTAAAATTAGGTATTACAGCACTAATGAAACCTGAATGCCTCTATGGAGCAGAAACTTTAATTTTAAATAGAAAGAGGGTTACTGAAGAAATTAAAAATCAAGAAAGAAAGATTATTAGGAAAATATTAGGCCCCCATAATTATTGATGGAGAATCTTATAGGCTGAGAAATAATAAGTAAATCGAAGAATACACAGACATAGACGGTGACATGACAAAAGGAAGACTTAAATTTTATCGGCGCATTAAAAGAATGGCACCCACTAGGTTGACAAAACAAATAGTAGAATTCTACGTAAACAGAAATAAGGCCAAAACTGAGTCAATTAAATGGATCGCTGCACTTAAGGAGGATCTTAAAGTAGTTGGTATAACTCAGTCAGACGTTACAGATAGAAAAACATTTAGACGAAATATATTTAACTGGTTAGTTGGTCAGAGGGAAATTACAAAACTGACTGGAACATTATGGTCTCATGAGAGAAAGAAACTTACATGATGAAACAATTGTGGGAGCAAAGGCAGGCCAACCATCTAAAGCGACATTTATTGATTGTTCCTCGCATGGACCTAGTGTGCCAATACGTGAATAGTAATAATAATACAGAAAATAAATACCAATAAACATGAAAAGTGTTCTATGTCCGAAACCATCCAGAACCGGAAATATGTCCATATGAAGTTTTATGTCCCAAATGATCACTCCTGTCATATCCGGGAATAGTCGTTGTTCTTCCTGGGACACATTAAGTGCGATAGTAGCGACCTCCCAGATAATGCCATTAGGACGCATGAGCTGAAGGTGTGGGTCGCTTTCTGTATTAAACACAATTTAAACCATCTGGTATAGAAAATATTTGTTTTCTTTTAATACTGGTCTTCGCCGTCATACATTACCACATTATGTGAGAGAAGCGAGAACCGTGGGTCCGTCAACGCTCTTCATACTATGTTAGTTGATTAGGATCGAGTAAAAAAAAAAATGGTATGGACGAGGCCGCAGGACTGTCATATCATAATGGTTCAAATGGTTCAAATGGCTCTGAGCACTATGGGACTCAACATCTTAGGTCATAAGTCCCCTAGAACTTAGAACTACTTAAACCTAACAAACCTAAGGACATCACACACACCCATGCCCGAGGCAGGATTCGAACCTGCGACCGTAGCAGTCCCGCGGTTCCGGACTGCAGCGCCAGAACCGCTAGACCACCGCGGCCGGCATATCATAATGGGGTGAAGAACATTTACACTTCTGACTGTCATACAGAATACATAAACAAACGAAGTTCCGTCTGCAATGGACATTGACACGCAATAATCACGTTCAGTGAATACGTTGACATGGTGCTGATGCTCTGTGAATTAGGGAACGACACCCCTGAAAGCTGCATAGGATACGTTGTGAAGTAAAATGGTTCAAAAGCTCCGCCTGATATTACATTCTCACGTACTGAACTACTAGAACAAGGCGCAGTGTTAATAGAAGAAGAATAGCCAGAAGTGATGATATGGAAGTTTATTTCAGCTGCAATACTCAAATATCTGCACGTCAGATCACGAGCTGATGCTGCAGTCACTGATGTTAGCATTACGTCTGTGTGGCGAATGGTACACGGTCACAAATTTCAAACGTACAGCCTGTCACCGTCACCGGAGCTGTATGGGAACGATTTCAATAGGTGAGTCACTTCCGGCGAATAGGTCGAGAGTAATTTCACTCTGAATGCCTTACAAAGACGCAATACGTGTATCCATTGAACATGTGGTCTGTAACCGCAGAAAAGATATTCTCTCCTGTGGCAATACATTCTGAGTAAGTCCCCATTCGGATCCTGGGAACGGACTGTCAAGAGGCAGGTGACTATAAGAAAAAAATGTAATTATTGATGAAAAGGTAACATTTTATGTCCTGAACCGTCAAATGTGAGAAGTCTAAATGCGGTAGGAAAACTTAATTACTTACTCCTACGCGCTACAGCCCATGTAGGGCCTTGGTCTCTCTGATTATGATGATTACATCCCAGTCCTGAAGATTTTCCTCCGACTCCAATCTTTCTCAAATCATTTGCCACATCCTCCAACCATCGTTTCCCGGTTCTCCCTTTGTTCCTTTTGCCACCTCGATTTCCTGTGGAAACCTTTTTGACAATTCGATCCTCGGCATTCGCTCTACATGGCCCAGCCATCTCAATCTGTTACAATTAATTTCAGTCACCAAATCAGGATATCTATACAGTTCTTCAAATTCCATGTTTCCCCTCATCCTCCACTGCCCCGCCTCATACATTGGTCCAAAAACCTTTCTTAATATTTTCCTCTCCCATCTTCTCAAGAGGTCTTCTCCTGCTACAGTCATTGTCCATGTTTCTGAGCCATACATTAGCGACGGTCTTATGAGTGTTCGATAGACAGTCACCTTCGATTTTCTGCTCAGGCTACGTGACTGCAGTATCTTGATCAGGGCCCAGTAAGCTCTGTTTCCGGTAGCAATCCGAGATTTTATTTATTCTGCTGTCCTCCGTACGCAGCACTTCTCACATCTCTCTTAGTTGCCTCTTTTCACCTTAATATATATATCCTGGAAGCCAAGAGATACTGTGCTTTTGTGTTGTTTACTCCACGTCCCAACTGTCCTGCCTCCTTTTCCCTGTCTGCCAAATCCTTCTTCCCTTTCTTTCAAACTTCTAAAAAAATGGTTCAAGTGGCTCTGAGCACTATGAAACTTAACTTCTGAGGTCATCAGTCCCCTAGAACTTAGAACTACTTAAATCTAACCAACCTAAGGACATCACACACATCCATGCCCAAGGCAGGCTTCGAACCTGCGACCATAGCGGTCGCGCGGTTCCAGACTGCAGCGCCTAGAACCGCTCGGCCACCCTGGCCATCTCAAACTTCTAGACAGCATACATACATCATCGTCATAAGCTAGATTTTCGTTCATATGGTTAAACAGAGTGCCATCTCGGTTATCAAGCTCCATCCTTCGCGTCACTCTCTCCAAATCTATTTTAGCGTGGATAATATATCACCCTGTCTTAACCCTCAGTTGACCTCAAATTTTTCAGAAGGTTTTCTTCCTACTTTTACCTGGCATTTTGTGCAGGTGGGGGTCATTTGTAAAAGTCTGATAAGTTTACTTGGGAATTCCATCTCCATTAAGGTGTCATATAACTTTTCCTTTTAACACTACCATAAGCCTGTTTAAATTCTACAAAATGCTGGTGTACATCCACATTATATTAATAACACTTTCCATTATTTGCCTTATGATGAATATCTAGTCAGTTGTTGATCTGCCCCGTCGAAAACCGCACTGGTAGTCTCCGAGTATTTCTTCTACAATTCGTACAAGTCTCATATCAAGGACTTTGGCTAATACTTTGCACACACGCTGTCTAAAGCAATACTGCGATAATGTTCATAGTTTGATTTGGCATTCTTCTTATGAATCAGACATATAATGGCCATGTTCCACTGGTCTGGCATCTCTTCCTTTTCCCATATTTTCACTTTCAGCTGATGTACCAGTCTCGTTAGATATTCACCTCCACCCTTGATCATCTCTGCTGAAATGTTGTCGTTACCTGGAGCCTTATTATTCCTTAGGCTTTTAATTGCCTTCCTAACGTCCTCTATTGTTGGTATAGGTACAGGTCTTTCATCTTGACTAACGTTCTGCCACGGTTGGTCACCCTCTGTTTCATTTTCCTCCAAAACTTCTCTTTCTGTAGTGACATTCGGCAGCTCACTGAAATATCGAGTCCCAAAAGGATAATGTAGTTGCCAAAATTTCGACTTTGCCATACAACATACTGTGACCATTATCAATACAGTGCTCTGCCACTGCCGACTTGTTAGGTTGTGAAAGCCGTCTGTACCTCCGATGTTCTGTACATCTTTCTTGGACAGTACGAGTTGTTTGTCCAATGTAAGAAAGGCCACATTCACATGGAAATTTGTAAAATTCATCCTTTTGGGACTCGATAGTGAAGGAGGCCATTGAAATTCGCTTGACGACGAATTTAATAAACAGAAATAGTGGTTTCAATCTTGATAAATCATGGAATCCGGAACTTGCTGTAATAAACTCACAAAGACGTCGTCACAGTGCAGCTCACAACGATACATCGATATGCCAACACAGATCGACCACGGAGTCATAGATACAACTCGCGCCTTATGCACGTCTCTGCGCCGACCAACGTCTCTGGAGCATTTACTTCTGTGGCTGCATGCGCAGTCGCGTGGTACACGAGTATAAAGGGACGAAGCGAGCACTGGAGCGGCCATCTCCGGCGGTAATTCGGTTGAATACCGCCCTTCTATTGTGCTCTTCCGATACCAATCGAAGCGTTAGGTGTTGCAGGTTCCGCCAGCCAGCCAGCCAGCCAGCCAGCCAGCCAGCCAGCCTGTCAGCGTGCAGCAGTCCAGCCAGCAGTGGTCCCCGCCAGAAGCCACCAGCGGTCGCAGCCACCAGCAGTCGCAGCCACCAGCGGTCGCAGCCGGCAGCCAGCAGCTGTCCTAGCTGCCCCCAGCACCACCAGCAGCAGGAGAAGCAGCAGCAGCAGCAGCTCCACTAGCAGCAGCAGCAGCAGCAGCAGAGGTGTCCCCACCGTCCTGCCAGCTGGGTCGCCCACCCTGCCAGCAGCAGCAGAGTGGGGCTTCGGCCTCAGTCTCCTTCGTCCATCGTCATTCTCCGTCCCTTTCTAATTTGTGTCTCTCATCGCCCTGCCCGTCTCTCGTTTGCTTCTTCTCTTGTCCTGTGTTTTTTTCCCCTTCTAATGTCGACCCCCACCACCTCATGTACAGCCACCACCACTGCCATCATATACACCTCCCCCTACGCCGCTGCCACCACTATCACGTGGTGTGCTGCATCACTCCCCCCTCAGTCCATCCCCCCACTCCTCACTCTCCCGTCTCCCTCCCTATTTGTCGTCCCATCCCCAGCTCCTCCCACCCACACCTCTTCTGATCCCTTCCCTCCACTCCCTTCCTCTGCTCCTTACGTTTCTGCGGCCCCCGCTCGCGTGGTCGCCCGGAGGGCTACGGCCCACGCTCCACTCTCCCCTTTGCCGTCATCTTCTTCACCGTCGCCTTCGCCATCGCCCTCACCATCTCCGGCGCCGCCTCCAGCACTGGGACCTGCCACTCCCCGCCACCTTCCAGTTGCTCCCATCCCCCACACCTTCTCCGTCGCCATCAAGCGCCCCAGTGGCACCCCTGCCTCCTCTACTCCCAAAAAGGCTCCACCTCGTCCCCCTTCCCCCACCCATGATACCATGGATGTCTCCCCGCCTGTCTCTGCCCCCTCCTCCTCCGCCTCTACCCCATCCTCCCACCGCTACCTCCTCTCCCGTCCTGATCCCTCCCTTCTTGAAGCCCGGAACCTCACCCTCTTCCTTCACCAGAATTTTCCTGGTGCCCCCATCTCCCTCCTCACTCCTCGCCATGATTCGGTGCTCATCTCCTCCCCCAGCCGTACACTCCACACAGACCTCCTTTCCTGCAGCCCTGTCACCTGCTTTGGCCCTAGTGCCTCCCTCACCCCTGCTCCATCCCCGCCTCACACCCTCCAGCAGATCTCCCTCGCCGCCCGTTCCGTTTTCCAACTCAAAATGTATGCCACCTAATCCAACAACCAGGCCCATTTCACCTTCTCCCGTCTTGACACCCTCATTTAAATCCCTGTCATGGCGCAACAGCAGCGTATCCTTTTCAACAACATCCGCTCTCTTCCTGCCAACAAGAATCTCTTCCTGCATACCCTTGCCACCCACCACGTGGATGTCTTCCTCCTCAATGAAACCTTCCTCCAACCCCACCACACCGTCCACACTTCGCCCTACCTCCTCCACCGTTCCGATAATCCCCTCCCGATTGCGTGTGGTGGAGTTGCCATTGGTCACCACTGCCAGATCCCCGTTTGGCTCCAACCTCTCCCTCCCGACCCCACCGAACACCTGATCCTTAGCCTCTTCTTCCCCGGCCTTACCGCTACCTGCGCCACCATCTATGTCCGCCCTTACGCCCCTACTCCCTTCGACTTCCTCTACCACATTGACTGTACCTTCTCCTCCTACGTGATCGCTGCCGACCTCAACATCCATAGTCGTTCCGCCACTCAGTTACGGTGGTGACATCAGTTCCTCTCCTCCCTTCAAGGTGACCTCATCCCCATCCCCCAGCACAACCGTGCTGAATCCAACTCCACTCCCGATGTTATCCTTTCCTCCCCCAACCTCCTTGGCCACATAACGGTGGATGTCCTGGAGCCTATTGGTAGCGACCATCTCCCTGTCCTCCTCACCGTTTCAGACGGTCGTCGGCCCCGCCCTGACCCTCATAATGACCCTCCCCTTAAGTACATCCATGACTATTCCCATGCCAACTGGAATGCCTACCAGGATACCCTTTCCACCCAGGTCGATAGCCACCCCTTCACCTACCACCACCCTGACGATGTAACCCATGCCGCCTCCTTTCTCCAGCAGACCTTTTCTGAGGCCGTGGAGGCCCACGTCCCTACAGTTGATATCCACCCCCACCGTCCTACCTTACCCCCACAGGCCATACTCCCCCTCCGTGAATCCCGCCGTCTCTACCATGCCTTCCTCCGCACGTGTGACCCAGACACACTACGATGCCACTGGCATCTCCAGCGACATATTCGTAATTTGCTCGCGGCTAAGAAGCGCCAGGACTGGCGACAGACATGCACCCGTTTAAATGCTACGCTGCCTATCAACTCGTCCAAGTTCTGGTCAGCCTTCCGTCGCCTTACTGGAACTAAACCCTCCCCCTATTATCCTCTTCTCCATAATGATCACCCCTTCCTTGACTCCCTTAGCAAGGCCAATAATTTTGCCTCTTACCTCTTCGATGTCTTTTCCATCCCCAATGATCCCCAGTTCGAATACTCCCTCCTCCCGGATGTCCGCGATCGAACTGACACCTCTGTCCCTCCCCTCGCTCCTGGTATCCAGTACTTGGACAACATTGCACACACAGAACTCAATGCCCCTATCACTACACAGGATCTCATTGCTACACTCCGCACGAAACGCAACACCGCTCCTGGTCACGATCGTGTCACCTACCGTCACCTTCATGAAGCTCCTGTCTCTTTCCACCCTGGCCACGCTCTACAATGTCGTCCTGTCCACTGGTTACTACCCCGACCTGTGGAAAACCTCCCATATCTTGATGTTCCTTAAACCTGGCAAACTGCCGTCCGCCATCTCCTCCTACCGTCCCATCAGCCTTACCTCAGTCTTCAGCAAGGTCCTGGAATCTATCCTCACCCGCCGCATCCACCAGCATCTCCGCCAGCACCGCCTCCTTCCCGTTACCCAGTGTGGCTTTCAGCCATCCTTCTCTTCCAACGATCTTCTTAATCTCACTCATCTCCTTTCTGACCAGCTTAATTCCCGTCGCTCCGCAATCTTCCTCTCCCAAGACCTCGAACGACCCTATGACCGTGTATGGCATTCCGATCTCCTCTTCAAGCTCCAAACCTTCGCCCTTCCCATTAACTACGTCCGTCTGATCGGCTCCTTTCTCTCCCACCGTCCTTCCTACGTCACCATCCATAACACCGACTCCTACACCTTTTTCCCCTCCGCCGGTGTGCCCCAAGGCTCCGTCCTCTCCCCCATTCTGTACGTTTTGTATACGGCGGACATGCCGCCGACGTTACCCCCCGTCCACCTCATCCAGTTTGCCGATGACACCGCCTTCATTGCCCTTGCCTCCACCCTGCAGCGCTCCCAACACCTTCTCCAATCCCATCTTGACCGGTTCACCACAACCCAGGCGATCATTGTAGGAAAAACCACCCCTTCCTTCCGCCTCCTTGATTTCTGTCTCACCATCTATGGCCGTCCTATCGCCCTCACTCCCACCCTTAAGTACCTTGGCGTCACCCTCGACCGTCGCCTCTCCTGGACTCCCCATCTCCGTACAATCCAAGCCAAGGCACACTCCTGACTCCATCTCCTCAAGCTCCTTTCCGGCCGTACGTGGGGTCTGGACCACTCCACCATCCTCCACACCTATAAATCCCTCATCTGCCCTATCCTTTGTTACGCCCATCTGGCCTGGATCTCGGCCCCCCCTACCTTTTATAAATCCCTCCTAATCCTTGAACGCCATGCTCTCCGCCTCGCCTATCGCATCCGTCTCCCCTCCCCCACGTGGACCCGCGTGATCTCACCCCCTTCCCGCACCTCCTCCTATTCCTTGAAATGATACGGATCCTGTACACCTCCCGCAAACTCGATCCTCCTCATCCACTTATCTCACCCATCCTCTCCCACCCCAGCCTGCTGCCGCACCTGTATTCCCACGTCCCACCCAGTCTCCATATCTCCACCCTCCTTACCCTCTCCCAAGGTGGCTTCCGCCAGCTCCCCCTCCCTGATGATGTCCTCCTCCCCTCCATCTACCCCTCCTATCAACTTTGATCCTCCCCCCCCCCCACTTCCTGTGTCCTTTCCTTTAGGCGCCCTCCCTCCCTTCTCTTCCCTTCCCTTCTCTTTTCCCCCGTCACCTCCCTCCTCCCCTCTTCCCCCAGGCTTCCCCTCCCTCTTCCTCCCTTCCCTCTATCTCCCCTGCCCTTGGCATCTGCTCTCCCCTCTCCCTCTCCGACACTCCCCCCCTCCTCCTCTCTTGGCAGGTCCCCGGACTCGTACACGGTTAGTGAACATTCGCGCGCTGGAGATCAACGCCTCGTGTTCTGTGTGTGTCGTCGTTTTGTGCTTAAGTGGTTCAGTGTTATTCGTTTTTGTGCACCTACGTTAACGTGTGACACTGTTCGTCTCTGTCCAAGTGTCTGAACAAATTGTATCTTGGGCTCTATGCCCGTGAACGGCTCCATGTATTTTAAAAAGTGTTTGTCTCCGTTTCTATGCCCACCATGTTTTTTTCTCTCGATGTCTTCATTTGTATCTTGTGTGTTCTCTGAGGCCAAAGAGCTGCGTAGCATGCTGCTGCTGGCCTGCCTGTTAACAGGTTTGAAAATAACAATAAAGAAAAAAAAATAAACTGGAGCGGCAGTCTTGCGGCTCACTCTGAAGATGGCTGAACGTTATACGGCCGAAATATTAGAAGAAGAAGGAGATTTCTTGCGGCTGGACACCCAAAACTTAATGGAACAATTCCTAGTCTGTTTCACATAGAGGGCACAGGCGAAGCGAACTGGCCTTGACGCTGCTATCCAAGTGCCTAATATCGAATCTGCTACTGAACTGGGGCCTCACTAGTCGGTCGTAACACTTCTGTGCTCTTCATACAGGGGCCGCTGCTGTCGCGTTGTCGTCCTGGAGAGAGGTCCGGTCAGCGCGAGACTGACTGACTTTTTCTCACAGCCTTCCCCTTCTCTATCGTTCCCGACTGGCGTGCCGGCGCTTGACTTTACGCCGTAACATTCCTCCTCCCTCAAAGCGATGCACCGTCGTCGTATAAGGAGCTAGACAACGGGAAGGAAGACAGGAGCGTGAACGCTGCGATGGACCGGAAGCTGTGGCTGCAAGGGACGTCAGACTTCCGGCCGTACCCCACCATCCAGCCTGCGCTCTAGTGGAAACGTCCCTCGGAAATCGCCCAGAAGTGTACGCGTCCACCTCCTGAGGCCCATACCAAGATGTCGAAGGCGTTGGCCGCAGCGGGGTGGGTGGGTACAGCTCCATCGGTATGACGAGAGGAGGTGGAGGAGGCGAAGGCTCCGCCTCCATGGGGTCGTTCCGCGGTGTCGTGCTGACACCTTCTGACGGCTGCTGTGGCCGCACTGTCCTCGGGATCCGTGAATCTGGGGGAAGAGACACAGACGGATCACTGTGCACGTAACAGTGGCGCATTTGATTGTGATGTCGGCGCTGCAATCCGTCTGGGCCTGAAATGAGATACATGGAACGGCCAAGTTGACGAAAGATCTCGCCTCACGCCCACCATCTGCTGCCGCTAAAAACCCTGAAATACACAGTATCATGCTGCGCGAAGCGATACTTGCGGCCTTCCTTCGGCGCCGGTTGCTGAGGAGGGTGGAGCAGGTGGAGCAGTGTCCGATGGCGGCGGCCGTGAAGCAGTTCCGCCGGCGATGGCCCATCTCGTGGATGCGAAGGATAGGAGGCGAGAAACAGTTACAGTGCTAGTTTCTTGGTGTGTGCAAAGCGAAGTTTGGCCATCGGCTGCTTTAAGGTTCTGACAAAACTTTCCGCTTCCGCCGTTTAAGTGTGGATGGAACGGTGCACTAGTTTGATGTCGTATGCCATCGCATTCACAGAATGTTTCATATTCATTTGACATGAACTGAGGGCTGTTGTCCGACACTATGACTTCATGCTAACTTTCGAGGCAAAAAAATGGAGGACAGCACATGAACTGTGCTACGTAATGTTGTCGAGTTCACTGGCACAGCAAAAGGAAACTTGCTATAAGAGTCTACCACAATCAACCAACGAGTATCAGGGACAATTGGAAAACGTGAAAGTCCGTCCGCATTACCACGTTGAGCTGTCGGACGATACATAATCTTGTACTGGTACTGAGACAGCAACAAAGCCCGTCTTTGCAATTTTTGGGCATTTTGTTCAGACTGCAATGGCTTGTGATCCGCTACTAAGTAGAATTTTCAGCCATAGAATCAGTGGAGGAATTGGGTAACACCACACACAATAGCCAATGCCTATTTCTCTATTTATGAACAGTTACATTGAGATTTCGACAACACTTTTGATGCGAAAGCAATAGGCCTTTCGTTATCACCAAATGTGTGCGAAAGCACTGCATCGATTACGTAAGAGGAAGCGTCAACTTGTAACGCAACTGGTTTGTCAGGATCAAAGTGAACGAAGCATTGATCACTGAGCAAGGCATCTGTCAGTTTTTGAAAAGCTTCTTGGCACTCATCTGCCCAACCAAAGATGACGTTCTTGCGACACAAGCGATGCAATGGAGCTGAGATATGCAGCATTTGGTATGAATCGAATATAATAGTCTATTTTCCCAAAGCTTGACCAATAGCCTATTTTCGTAAAGCTTGACTGCAATTCCGTGACATTCCGAGGAACTAGCATAAGTGAATGAAGAGGATTGACACCTTGACTGTTTGTGACATTGAAACATTCCCTTAGAAAAATTTATGAATTACTGTGCTGATAAAGATCTTTCATTATCAGATTTTCAAACAGCTGAGCAGAACTGAACGTACTCAGACATTTCGCTCTTTACTTATCCTGATCAACACTAAACTGACACACAGTATTCTTTGCGCAACGCAATCTGACTTTCAATAATCCCTAAAAAAGAATGTCCGTGACTAAGAATAACCTATACCTTTCTTGAATCACTTACCTTCCAAAAATCTTCGTTGCTCGAACTACTGCAATACAGCGAGCGCCAATACTGTCAGCTAAATAAAGGATTCTAACTACTGAAGGCATTAACTACTGATAGGCATAGTTAGCAAATGAAAGATTTTGATAGAGAACAAACAATGTATTTACCTTAATAATGTTCAAAAGTCATCATATATATATATATATATATATATATATATATATATATATATATATATATATATCAGTTCAT
Organism: Schistocerca serialis cubense; assembly: GCF_023864345.2. Lineage (NCBI taxonomy): Eukaryota > Metazoa > Arthropoda > Insecta > Orthoptera > Acrididae > Schistocerca > Schistocerca serialis. Next base: position 220,142,342 of record NC_064645.1, read on the forward strand.
GATATAAAGTAGTACAAATTAACTTTTTCTCATGGACACATGTCCAGATCGTCCGCTCTCAAAATTCTGTCATCTCTCTCCCGACATCCGCCACTGCTGGCGGCTCACCTCCAACTCCGCAACGCTACGCGCTGTTCACATCCAACTGCCCAACACTACAATAGCGAACATTCCAACAAAGCTAACCAGCCATAGACTGCACACAGCACAGTCAGTGATTTTCATACAGAGCGCTACGTGGCGTTACCAACATAAAAACCTAAACATCCTACTTACATAAGAGCGCTACGTGGCGTTACCAACATAAAAACCTAAACAGCCTACATACAACATGACTACAATTTTTTAACACAATTTTTAAAAAAATACATTTTCCAGTCTGCACTTTAGTCCTGCATCAGATAACACACGAAACAAAGCACGCAAATTTTCAACGTGTCCTTTAGCTGTACAATCTGCTACGACAATATCGTCCAAATAGTTTGAACAGTTTGGTACTTGAGCAGTCAGCTGTTCCAAGTACCGATGGAAAATTGAGGGTGCGGAGGCACTGCCAGAAGACAAACGCAAATATTTAAACAAGTCCAAATAGTGTGTTCACAACACACACTTTCTTAGATTCTCCGTCTAGTGGTATTTGAAGATATGCGTCGCGCAAATCAATTTTAGAAAAGTACCGTCCAGCGCCAAATCTGCCCATCAGATCCTCTGGGCGTGGCAATGGACAGGTGTCAATCACAGTGTCTGGGTTGACCATAAACTTAAATTCAACACAGAGACGAGGCTGACCTGAAGGTTTGGGGAGCAAAGCCAGTGGACTTGCCAAAAGACTCCGATAGCTTGTAATTCTTTAAGTTCAGTAGCCACTGTGTCCCACAATGCAATTGGAACAGTTCTGGCCTGCAAAAGTCCGGCTGAGCGTTGTCTTCCATAGCAATACATGCAACAAAACTTTTTGTCTTCCATAGTAATACATGCAACAAAACTCTTTTTAAACCTTCAGAAAAGAGTTTAGGGAGTCCTTTCAGCAAGCTAGATACACTGTCTTTGGCACTGAATGCAGTCACTGACAACATATTGTCCTGAATTTGAAAGCCAAACTACTCAAACGAATCAAGGCCAAGTATGTTCTGACAACCGCATGATTGTAGCACAGTGAAAGTTACAGTTCGTGTATGCGAGCGATGCATGGCAGGAAAAGTTCATTTTCCGAGAACGGGAATGTCTTGTGCATTATAAGCCGTCAGGTGCGTGCTAGTTTTAGACAGGCGTGGGAAGCCCAACAATTCATATGTGTTACGATTCAGCAGTGTAACACAGGCACGCTTGGCTAAGAGAAATTTCAAACATTTTTCACTAAGATGCAAATGAACAAAAAGTTTTTTGGACCGGCGCAGCACTGAAGAAACTGTTTGCATGCTGCTTTTACTTATGCCTGCAGCACGCTTGGAATACGCTGCAATGATTACATGGGCCTTGTGACTAGATTTTTGTGAGTGCACAGAATTCTTATGTTTGTCCCGTGACAAACACACGGATTGTACGTGACCTTTCTTGCCACAAGCCTATAACACTGTGCTTGTCAGGACGGGCAGTCTTGGCGTTTGTGCCTTGAATAGCACCGAGGCCCCTTTGTGAGCAATGATGTGGGATTCATACTGTTGGAACCACTCCAGCCGTTCGTACTGTTTCTCCTGGGTGGACTTGGGTTTAAAAAAAAGTAAACTAAATATTACGATGAATTTTATAAATAATCGACAAGTACGTCAAAGAAAAAGAGAGAGAACTATAATGGACATGTTATTCCATCGGCTCTCTTTCCTTTGTCATTCGCTTATCTTATCCGCTTGGTTTCGAACCGAAGAGGACGTTCTTGTGTAAAGCTCATCTTGCTGTATCAGCTTATAACGTAAGTTGTACTTAAACCCGAAAAATATAATGGTTATTTTGTCAAAAGAATTAGTGTATATGGTCAATTAATTGATCGTCTGATACCTAGACTGTCTTAAGTAGATATGGGCCTTAAGAAAGAATTTTCATTGTTAGGTGCCAATCTTTAACATTTTTCTTTTAGCTCAACTACGAGACGTGGCGACGGTTAGGACAATTAACTTTATTTCAGATCCCACGAGACCGGAGGCCGCTATTAATAATTTAACAATTTTATTTAGAGATTTTATTTATATAACGAGATAACATCCCAGGCAGAAAAGGTCTGGTCACAGGATTCCAGTTCCATTATAGGATCTCATTTGTAGATGCTACTCTTGTTATCTTATATTGGGGAATCGAGATGATACCACGACATTAAGTTACGTACTACAGTAGTGTACATCGACCAGACTTCGCAAATGTTCTCTGGTGCAAAAAGCACACGACTTCTCACGAGCCTAGTGTTGGATGAATAAGAAAAGGACAATTAAGTATAGACGATTACGTAACCACCCTGAGAACTGAGCTAGTTTACTGAGTGCTTATACACGTCGGGCTAAATTAAACAACGTATTACACTGTTAATAACATTCCTACATTAGTTATTTCTCTTTTATGCTGAGCCATTGCATTAATGTGTGTTTCTTTTTTGTGTAAGTCACGGCTCATACTTTAATTTTATTACATTACACGTTCCTCTTCTTTTTCGTTAAACTGGCGAAAAGGCGGTACACCACTCGGAACAACAGTTGTTGCATTTTGCACTGCGTTGGCCGCTTTAGTGGCTAGTAACTGCCGTACCGTGTTTAGTAGAGTTGAAATCTGCTGCGTCTGAAACTGAAACATCCGTGTTACTGTGCTGCATCTATCACCTGAGGCAGTGGTGCCTGATCATGGGTTGGGAGAGGTTGGTTGGTTGGTTGGTTTGGGGAAGGAGACCAGACAGCGTGGTCATCGGTCTCATCGGATTAGGGAAGGATGGGGAAGGAAGTCGGCCATGCCCTTTCAGAGGAACCATCCCGGCATTTGCCTGGAGTGATTTAGGGAAATCACGGAAAACCTAAATCAGGATGGCCGGACGCGGGATTGAACCGTCGTCCTCCCGAATGCGAATCCAGTGTCTAACCGCTGCGCCACCTCGCTCGGTGGGAGAGGTGGGTTGCTCATTGTGGAATAGGCAAATGCGATAAACAGACATTGCAAGCAATAAAAATAAGCACACAAGCAAAAAATTAAAAAAAATTCTGCAACGCCCACCCGAAAACACTGAATATGAAGAACTCTATAAGAGACACTGTTCAAACATGTAAACACACTACTGCAGAGAAAAGGCAAGGTAGAATTAAGTCGCCAGCAAAACACAAAAACCCACGACAAAACAAAATTTTGGTAGAGAGGCGCTGCGTTGTCGCATTGGTGTTCAAACACCTTCTCGTCGCCTAATATGTGGTGTCTAGGAATCCTGCGAACTCGATTCGCTAGATAAACAAATCAAACGAATCGTATTAATGAGTTTGATTACAGAAAGAAATTTACAGCATTTAACTTTTGCAGTTACACTGATGTGTCGGAAGCAAATGGCGACATACAAAATATCAAGCTTCTTCAGTATAAGCAGTTCCAAGTCTGTGTTACATAGAGGGTACACGCTAAGCGATCTGGCGTTGACGCTGCTGTCCAAGTTCCTAACGTTGAGCTGCTATTCAACTGGACCGTCCATCAGTCGATCGCGGCGCTTACGTGCTCTTCACACAGGGCCGGTACTGTCGTATTGTCGTCCTGGAGGGAGGTCCGGTCAGCGTGCGATTGGCTGACTTCTTCTCACAGCGTTCTCTTCTCTATCGTTCACTACTGACGTGCCGGCGCTTGAGTTTACGCCGTAACAAAAATTATGTAGTCTGGAAATCTTCCTCTTCGTCCTCCTCTTCTTCTTCGACATCTACTTCCTTGTCTTTCATCCGCATCTCCACGCGGTCGGCATTGTTACGGGTTGTGTCAATGTTAGGGCTAAGTGGACCTTCCCGCGCAGCAACATACGCTGTGCTCTTATCTTCCAGCCAAATTGAACCTTGTAAAGTCGTCACATACGCGAAAAAATGGTTCGAATTGCTCTGAGCACTATAGGACTTAACATCTGAGGTCATCAATCCCCTAGAACTTAGAACTACTTAAACCTAATTAACCTAAGGACATCACACCCATCCATGCCGAGGCAGGATTCCAACCTGCGTCCGCAGCGGACGCGTGGTTCCATACTGAAGCGCCTAGAACCGCTCGGCCACAACGGCCGGCGATATCTTTAGTTCTTGTCAAAGCAAAAATAAGAAAATTAAAAGTAAATTCAAACACGCCTGTGCATAGCCAGTCCTAAGCTTGAAAAATAAGTAAATAAAAGAACAAAAGAAGAAAAGTGAAGCGATGTTGTTATTACAAAACACTCAGAGGAACCTCGGCTAACACGAACCAGTTTTGCATCGAGGTATTTCAGGGGCGAGCCCCCCGCATTGCTGCGGCTTCCTTAGACGGTCGGAAAAGCGAGGCTACAATAGTTGTGTCTGTAAACGCCACGTTGATGTGACGGGTAGCAAAGTACACGACCGGGACGCCAACGACACCGATGTCATTGACAGTGGATAGCTGGATGCTCTTCCTGACGCAACCATTCTCATCGTGACGGGGTCTGTATATCACATTGGTTTGTATCTGGACTAAACACCATGTTCAAGTGAAGAACCTTTTCTAAAGGTTTACGAAGCATGTATCTTTGGATCTCGGGAACCGCCAAGAAACCAGAACCAGACTCAGGGGCTCGTTGTTAATTCGCGAGGCGGATACGATCCGGAGCAAGCTCGAGTCCCTGAATCACGGGAGCGGCGCATTTAAACACACTGCTATCCCGGGGGGATTAACGTAGTCTGGAAGTGATGGACTAGAAAATCTCAATACCACCAATTTCTATTGGTTTCAATGATATAACGCATATATCAGATTTTATACGCATTGTGGATAGAAAACGACGCTTAAAATTGTGTATAATTCAAGTTAATGAAAAGTTATTCATTAGCTAATATCCTGTGCAGCGGGCAAACGAGAATGACGCAATACTTTTACCTATGGGAACGTTTGTAATCCACGAAGCTACGAAGTTTATTTTTTAATTAGCGTCGCGTTAATGTCCACACTCGCGAGCAGTATTCATATCTTGACTCGGAACGCGCTTATGCAAGCAGATTTTATTAATTTAGCCGTTGCAGGCTGTATTGGGTAGGAACATGTTTTAGTTTTGAATGTTCCAGTATATTTAATTTCCTCGGAATACGACCGTATTTGCCGCGCCTCGAAATATTTCATCTGCTTCCATGTGACAGTTTTATATTACAAACCATGCCCGTTTCATGCTCCAAATGCTGCGCAGTAAATGTATATTTTCCACCAATGCCGCGCTCGGTTATTTGATTCCTGCGTGGCCGTCACACTCGAAACTTCCATTTCCCGATATTTCATACGCTGCCGCTTGTTTACGTGCACGTTTTGATTTCAGTATGTGGCCGTGCGCCGTATTATGAATATCAAGTCAAACGTGCGCTCGTCCTTGAGACAATATTCCATGAAAAAATGTGCCGTTGCAGTTTCTTCACAATGGAACCTCAAGGGATAACAATAAACACCGAACAATCGGCGTAATATCTGATTTCATTAGTAGCTGCAGCTGCAGATTACCGTCTGTTCATGAGGTTCTGACTGATTTTATTCCTGGCGCTGTAAGTACGGTGGCAGCTGGAACTAACAGCTGTGCACAGCAAAGTGTACACTCGACCACTTAGATGTGAGGTGGCTGTATAAAAAGCGGAAGTCCGACCATAGTGTGTCACAAATCGCAGTGGAGTAGCATCACTAAATCAAGTATTCAAGACATTCCCGGGAATGTTTTGTAGAAAATTGTGTGCAAACTTGGCCCCAAACACTTCGACTCCCAAACAAAAACAGCGAGATTTGGACGCCTGCGGTGACTTTATTAAAATACAAAATGCGCAAAAAAATTGTCTCGGGTGACGAAAGTTGCTGTTATCAAAACGAACCCACTGCTAAACAACAATGTGCTGAAATTCACGTGAAGGGGCAACACTTCGAGGACGGAACCGACATTCAAGACAATGCGATCCACGTGTTAAACAACACCCAAACGATTTTTTTCAGAGTTTCACATGGCTGTACTCAAGTGAGATGGGACTTACAAGGGGACGCCGCCAGTTGTGAAATTCAGATTCGATTCATACTGCGCATAATAAAAGCTCATGGCCAGAGGTGTAATGTGGCAAAGCACCAAGATGCACTTCTCAGCCGTTGTCGAGAAAATGGACAATTAAAAGAAACCGTTGCGGTGAAATACTATCTACGACTAATAGTTTTCTACAGCGTCGTGGCGCAGCGGTAAGCGCTCGGGTTCGTAATCTGAAGGTCGCCGGATCGAATCTCGCGCCATGCAATTTTTTTGTAATTAGTTTTCTGTAATTCAAATATATATATATATATATATATATATATATATATATATATATATACTATTAATGAATCGCTTATGCATGTTGGTGAAGGCGGATCGCTCTCCAATTGTACCGCCTCCATTTTTCCGTTTGTTTAACAGGGTGTACCAAAGCTCTCCCGTCCGCACTGATTTTCGACGATGTTATAAGTTGCGCTAGGGACCGCATCTACCTTCTTTCGAAGTTAGCAGACAACTACGCTAGTTATGTGGCGGCTCGTTTCGGCCCATTCAACGTCTGTTATTCCAGTGTAACGAGCGAGTAACGGAGTTTATATTTCATACCTGCCACAGCAAATTTGTGTTCGTGGGGGTCTCTATTCTAATTCGAACGTTTGACATACGCTGTACGTGTTCGTTTCGGAATATCGTTTCTACGTCTTCCGTTAACTATACGTGGTTAACATTACGAAGACAATTAATAACATTTGTGAAATACAACTTTGTTTACGGAAAACATAATGATGTTCGAAGTCGCCAGTTTTTCCACGACAAACGACTTTCAACAACTTATTATACGCATAATTGTTGCAACTGATTGCCGGGAATTATATATATATATATATATATATATATATATATATATATATATATATATATTTGAATTACAAAAAACAAATACTAAAAAAAAGGTTGCATCGCGCGAGATTCGATCCGGCGACCTTCGGATTACGAACCCGACCGCTTACCGCTGCACCACGACGCTGTAGAAGTTGTTAATCGTAGAGAGTATTTCACCGCAACGGTTTCTTTTAACTGTCGATTTTCTCGACAACGGCTGAGAAGTGCATCTTGGTGCTTTGCCACATTACACCTCTGGCCATGAGCTTTTATTATGCGCAGTATGAATCGAATCTGAATTTCACAATTGGCGGCCTCCCCTTGTTAGAAGAATAAGTGAAGCACTAAAGCCACCGTCTTAACGTTTTTCTCTCTGTCTCTCTCCTTTTCATGAAAAATATAAAATTTGGAAACTTTTTTCAATGACGGGATAACTGCTGTAACAACAAACCTCAGGGCAACGATGTATGCAATGGAAAATAAGGAAATTTGATGCGAATTTTCAAATATACCTTCATACGTTATTACGTGTGAGTATGAAATACATAAGCTTGACTGCCTTTAAGTGATGTAAGGAAAAAGGTAATATAAGGTGTATATACAGGACGATTTTTTCACCGTGTACAAACTCTACGGGTTGATCGATGAGAGGATACGGAATAAAAAAGGTCTAATCAACTTACGTCCGGCAATTCATGGTTTCCATGCTAGAGACCATTTATTCAATCATACTTTGTTACAGAGACTGGGGTCTTTTACGTGCTGTACCATTCAGCCACAGTTACACTGTGGATGGTTTCCTCCTAGAGGGTGGTACTGTTCCTCACACGTCATGTCCTAGCGCCATCTCCTGACATAGTAATTGATAATAGCGTATCCCATTCACTCTTCTCTTGCTGACTCACCTTGTGGTGGATGTGATACAGCGTTGCCGGCCGGAGTGGCCGGGCGGTTCTAGGCGCTACAGTCTGGAGCCGAGCAACCGCTCCGGTCGTAGGTTCAAATCGTGCCTCGGGCATGGATGTGTGTGATGTCCTTAGGTTAGTTAGGTTTAATTAGTTCTGAGTTCTAGGCGACAGATGACCTCAGAAGTTAAGTCGCATAGTGCTCAGAGCCATTTGAACCATTTTTTTTGATACAGCGTTGTACACAATGGTTCCGTATTCGATTAGACAGCTTGCCGACTTACGGAAAGGCAACGGGCGGCAGGCAGCAAGATTGTATCAGGAGACCTGTCCTCGCCGACAGCAACCGCAGCATACAGTGTTTGCAAAAGTCTTTCACCGTTTCCAATGGTTCAAATGGCTCTGAGCACCATGGGACTTAATATCAGAGGTCATCAGTCCCCTAGAACTTAGAACTACTTAAAAACTAACCTAAGGACATCACACACATCCATGCCCGAGGCAGCATTCGAACCTGCGACCGTAGCAGTCGTGCGGTTCCGGACTGAAGCGCCTGGAACCGCTTGGCCACCGCGGCCGGATCACCGTTTCAGGAAGCAGCAACTCATGAAGCACATACCCGAAATGTTCCAACACCAGACTTGGAGGAAAATGTGATTAACACTGTCGAAAGGCACCGTCGTATCAGTACCAGGCAGTTGGCTTGCCAGTACAGGGTAAGACAGAGGACAGTGTGGCACTTTCTCCATGACAACTGTTACTACCCTTATCAGTTACAGCTTGTACAGGTCTTACTAGCAACGGACTTTCCACATCAGGAGCAGTTTTTCCACTGGTTTCTTCACCAGTCAACCACGATTGCGGGATTTGTGTCATCCATCCTATTCACAGATGAGACCACCTGAACGCGGAGTGATGTTTTCAGCTTTCATAACAGTCATCTGTGTGATAATATGCGGGACCAACATGTTATGGTGACAGAGAATCATCAGTATCGGTGCAGCCGGAATGTGTGGGCCGGAGTAATTGGGAACCATATTTTGGGTCTAGTCTTCCTTCCACGGGACTATCGGCGTTTCTTGCGGGTGACTTTGCCTCCCCTGCTGCAAGAAGTGTCATTGATGATTCGAAGGGATATGTGGCTGCTAAATGCGACGTGATGGTGCTTTAACCCAATTCGCCGCTAACATTCGGACGCATCTCAGTCATGTGTTCTGTGGTCGATGGATCAGACAAGAGGGTCCAGTTGCATTGCCTGCTGATTTACCGGATCTCAACCCGTGCGATATCTAATTATAGGCCATCTCAACAGTATCGTGTATGAAGAGCTCATTCCAGATGTGGAGAAACTGGAGCAGCGTATCATGCTGATTTGACACTGTTCGGATGCAGCCTGGCCGATGTGAACGTGTAAGACAGATGATGCTAGGGCGCGCACACGCATGCGTCAAGGCACATGGAAACCATTTTCAACACATGCTGTAACTGTGGCTGCATAGTACAGCGCCTGTTAGACTACAGTCTCTGTGACAACGTTTGATTGAATAAATGGTCTCAGCGCCTGTTAGACTGCAGTCTCTGTGACAATGTTTGATTGAATAAATGGTCTCTAGAATGTTCCGTATCCTCTCATCGAGCAGTTCCTAGACTTTGTACACAATGGGAAAAATCACCCTGTATAAATATAAAGTACATTATACTCTACTGGACATTAAAATTGCTACAGCACCAAGATGACGTCCTAAAGATGCGAAATTTAACTGACAGGAACAAGATGCTGTGATATGCATATGATTAGCTTTTCAGAGCATTCACACGAGGTGGGCGCCGGTGGCGATACGCACAACGTGCTGACATGAGGAAAGTTTCCATCCGATTTCTCACACACAAACAGCAGTTGACCGGCGTTGCCTGGTGAAACGTTGTTGTGATGCCTCGTGTAATAAGGAGAAATGCGTACCATCAAGATTCCGACTTTGATAAAGGTCGCATTGTAGCCTATCACGATTGCGGTTTATCGTATCGCAACATTGCTGCTCACTTTGGTCGAGATCCAATGACTGTTAGCTGAATATGGAATCGGTGGGTTCAGGACGGTAATACGGAACGCCGTGCTGGATCCCAACGGCCTCGTATCACAAGCAGTCGAGATGACAGGCATCGTATCCGCATGGCTGTAACGGATCGTGCAGCCACGTCTCGATCCCTCAGTCAACGGATGGGGACGTTTGCAAGACAACAACCATCTGCACGAACAGTTCGACGACGTTTGCAGCAGCATGGACTATCAGCTCGGAGATCATGCCTGCGGTTACCCTTGACGCTGCATCACAGACAGGAGCGCCTGCGATGGTGTACTCAACGATGAACCTGGGTGCGAGAATGGCAAAACGTCAATTTTTCGGATGAATCCAGGTTCTGTTTACAGCATTATGATGGTCGCATCCGTGTTTGGCGACGTCTCGGTGAACGCACATTGGAAGCGTTTATTCGTCATCGCCATACTGGCGTATCACCCGGCGTGATTGTATGGGTGCCATTGGTTACACGTCTCGGTCACCTCTTGTTCGCATTGCCAGCACTTTGAACAGTGGACGTTGCATTTCAGATGTGTTACGACACGTGACTCTACCCTTCATTCGATCCCTGCGAAACCCTACATTTCAGCAGGATAATGCACGACCGCACGTTGCAGGTCCTGTACGGGCCTTTGTGTATACAGAAAATGTTCGACTGCTGCCCTGGGCTGCACGTTCTCCAGATCTCTCACCAACTGAAATCGTCTGGTCAATTATGGCCGAGCAACTGGCTCGTCACAATACGCCAGTCACTACTCTTGATGAACTGTGGTATCGTGTTGAAGCTGCATCGCCAGCTGTGCCTGTACACGCCATTCAAGCTCTGTTAATGCCCAGACGTAATAAGGCCGTTATTACGGCCAGAGGTGGTTGTTCTGGGTACTGATTTCTCAGGATCTATGCACCCTCATATAGTGAAAATGTAATCACATGTCAGTTCTAGTATGATATATTTGTCCAATGAATACCCGTTTGTCAACTGCATTTCTTCTTGGTGTAGCAATTTTAATGGGCAGTAGTGTAATTATTATATGTTCCACCACATCCGGATATGAGTCCTTGTTAAAGCGGCGCTACCAGGAACAGGTAGGGTGTAAATGAGGAGAGTAGGGGATGGTGAGGGGAGGGTGCGCCGACCCGGATCAAATCCTTCAGGTGGATTCACGACGAGGGTCGGTGTGTCTACCAGCTTGGATGTGGTTTTTAGGCGGTTTCAGTATGTGAATATCGGGCTGGTACCCAAGTCCTGCCTCAGTTACACGATTCGCGAACATTAAGAAAACGTTCGCTCACTTTCACGTGACTTGGATGTAACTGGGTGGTGACAGGAAGGGCATTCCTTAGCTAACCGTGCCAAACCCCGCTGTCGTTTTACGCAAACCGCGATGTTATAGGTGGCGTTCGTAAACCACCAAGCGCGAGATTCTCATATTCTCTATGTAACTTCGTGGATACAGTTAGCCCTAGAGGCAAAATGAACAGGACGTATTTGTAGGAAATTTAACGAAGTTAAATTCTTTGCTGTGATACGTTTTCGCTAGAGGCTGTAGTTTTCAAGTTATTCAAGAGAAACGCACAAAAATTAAGCTCTAACTCACCGCCACTCACATTCCCAACCACTCAGGATTTCTAGAATGCTGTTCATGGCAGTCCCTCCTACCACTGTAGATATATTTGCGATTGCACGAATTATTTCTCACATTCTATCGTTTTTTGTCTTCATTGATTGGCCTTATTACGCCACCGTCTTATTCGAGCACTTAAAAATTGTAAAACTGATGTTTGTGTAAAATTGACCCAAAAATTTTGTGGCTTTTGAAAGCATATAATAAACAATTACATCTTTGTAAGCCGGCCTCTGTGGCTGAGCAGTTCTAGGCGCTTCAGTCCGGAACCACGCTGCTGCTATTGTCGCAAGTTCGAATCCTGCCTCGGGCATGGAAGTGTGTGATGTCTTTAGGTTAGTTAGGTGTAAGTAGTTCTTAGTTCTAGGGGACCGTAGCAGTCGCGCGGTTCCGGACTGAGCGCCTAGAGATTGTGTGAGTGAGGCAATCCTCGTTTACACTATTCTATTGTGTAGATAAAGTATCTGACTGTTCCAAAGATGTGATATTATGTGATCAGTTCGATAAGTCTAATTTGTTTTGGTCGGAAAACTCGAACTATTGTCATGTCGATGCATGGAGGCTTTTCCGTATCTTAGCTGTTCTTTGATTTATGGTCACGACGAGCTGCGTCTAAATGTTATGAAGAGATCAGGTCGTTTTCATTTTCTTATGTAGAACATGGCATTTTGAGTGTATTCGTGCATGTGCCTCTGACTTCCTATGTATGATGAGGGTAAGATTACCATTGTTCCAATTTCGTCTGTCCGTTATTTGTGATTGCTTCCCGAAGGTGTATATATTCTTCTGTGCGTATTTTCTTCTGATTCGACCTTATTTTAAGTACCAGTTCCGCTTACATTTTTGCATACATATGTACCAGCACTTGTTGGAATAGCAGGCGTGTGTTGTGAATGTGACTGTATGTTTCATTGTCTCTGATCATTAAACGGTGACCATAGAAGTACCCGAAGTTAATTTGTTTGTTTGTTTGTTTCTATGCGTGTTTCAGGTTTGATACTTCGTGCAGAAGTGTTGCTGGGTATCGGAGGGCATCCTATGAGTGCTACGTCTCTGCAATGCGTTGTAGCCCTTCTCTTCTTCGTTGTACGACTACGTTACGGCTTGTGCTTTCATTGTCCGCAATTACGATGGCGAATTCGTCTACCTGACGTGCATTAAATCGATTTTCTTGTACTCCTGGTGGTCATTTGTCGGCTCGAATTCTAACTTGATAGTCATCAGAAATCATTCGGTCTAGTGCTGTTTGAATATATGAATCAGTTGACTGTATTTGTGTAAGATCCTCAATACATCTTTGACTACCTCTCGTCTCAGTCCGCTGATAATTGTGAATCTTTGATCAACTTCTGTTTCTTCATTTCCAATATGGAGATTGCAGAGATTTATGGTCTTCGTTGTTGTTGCGATAGATTCGTCCTTGGACAGACAAACATACGAGGATCACTCCAAAAGAGATGCACACTATTTTTTTTTAAATCCATCTTTCTGTCTACATGTTTGCAAGTTTTACAGTGTGTAGATACATCCCTTAGGAACAATATTTTCATTTCTCCACATAATTTCCATCCCTCTCAACTGCCTTACGCCATCTTGAAACCAACGCCTGTATACCCGCACGGTAAAATTCTGGACCAACCTGTTGGAGCCACTGTTTGGCAGCGTGCACAAAGGAGTCATCATCTTCAAACCTTGTTCCACGAAGAGAGTCTTTCATTTTCCCAAAGAGATGATAGTCACATGGAGCTAGGTCAGGACTGTAAGGCGGGCGTTTGTTGTCCATCCGAATTTTGTGATCGCTTCCATGGTTTTTTGACTGACATATGGCCTGCATTGTCGTCCAACAACAAAACATCCTGCTTTTGCCGATGTGGTCGAACACGACTCAGTCGAGCTTGAAGTTTCTTTAGTGTCGTCACATATACATCAGGATTTATGGTGGCTCCACTTGGCATGATGTCCACAAGCAAGAGTCCCGGAATCGAAAAACACCGTAGCCATAACTTTTCCAGCAGAAGGTGTGGTTTTGAATTTTTTTCTTAGGTGAATTTGCATGATGCCACTCCACTGATTGCCTCTTCGTGTCTGGTGAAAAATGATGGAGCCATGTTTCATCACCTGTCACAATTCTTCCAAGAAATTCATCTCCACCATTCTCGTACTGTTCCAAAAATTCTCTGTTTCTGTCAACATACTGGGAACCCACCTGGCACAAACCTTTTTTAACACTTTCAGAATTCTGCAAACACTTCCTTCCCCTATCCCAACGTAGCGTGACAATTCGTTCACTGTGATGCGTCTGTCCGCAGTCACCAATTCGTTAACTCTCTGCACATTGTCTGGAATGTGTTCAGTATGAGGCCTGCTGCTGCGAGGACAATCGTCAATATTGCCGTGCCCGCTTTCATCACGTAACCTGCTTGCCCACCGACTAACTGTACTGCGATCGACAGCAGCATCTCCATACATGTTTTTCAATCTCCTGTGGATGTTTACCTCTGTCTCGTTTTCACAGCACAGGAATTGTATGACAGTACGTTGCTTCTGACGAACGTCAAGTGTAGCAGCTATCTAGAAGACATGCTGTGATGGCGTCACTTACGGGAACAGGTTCAACTAAGTTTGAAAACAAGCGGGAAGGATGTACCTACACACTGAAAAACTTTCACGCATGCAGAATGAAAACTGTATTTTTACAAAAAGAGTGTGGATTTCTTTTGGAGTGACCCTCGTATATTTTGAAGAAAGTGTTTTGATTCTGGAGTTTCCAGTGGTGGTAATAGAATTTTGCCATTCATGCAACGTAATCCTGGTGTTTCTCTACTGAATGTTTTCACTTTGCAAAATTGGTAGATGTTATCTATTTGATTACGAATTGTTTGAGTTTGTTATATTCTTTAGTCGGGTCGTAGTGGAATGCTTCATTTGTTAGGTTGTACTGTTTACTTGTTCTCGTCCGCACTTCTCGTAGGGTGATTTTTTTGTGACTGGCATTTCCTTATAAGATTGTATCGCAATTCTTGATTCTTCAATCCGTTAATTTAGTTTTTCTTCGATTTCTCTGCTTCTCACGATGGTCATTGTTGTTCGTTGGAAACTTGAAGTGCTTCGCGCTCTTCGTCTGTTTCGTTTTTTTGCTATTCTTTTTGTTTTCGCCGTTTTGCATTAGAACTGGAAAGATCTGCTCCTCTTTTACTTTTGGGCATTATCTAATATAAAAATCAAATCAACTTTTTGTCATCAAATATAATGTACATTTGACACACTTTTCACATTTTATTTTGGGTTTATATTCAGCCGCTGTATCACTTTGACTACTCGTTCTGCACTGTTTGTTTTTGTTCACACAGTGCACGACTTTTCCGGTTCTTCCCTTTGTCACTGATAAGAAACTGACGTTTGAACCATCGACGGGTGTTTACCATTGGGTTGCCCCATCAGTGGCGAATTACAGAACATACCAAAAACTCTTCGAAAGGTCTACAATGTTCCAGAACATTCCACAACATTCGAGAGCGTTCTGGAATGTGCCGCAGTGGTCTGGGATCTTCCTGAATGTTTACGAACATTCTGGAATCTACCCGTATGTTCCATAGTATTCCTGAACATTCCAGAACATACCAGTTATTGTGAAACATTCCAGAACATTCTGGAGTGTTGTGGAATATTGTGGAATGCTCTAGAATACTCTCGAATGTTCTGGAATGTTCCAGAAATTTCTAGAGGGTGAAACTTCCCAGCACTTATATGTTCAAATGCACGCCCTTCAGGTAAGCCCGCCGGAGTGGCCGAGCGGTTCTAGGAGCTACAATCTGGAACCTCTACGGTCGCAGGTTCGAATCCTGCCTCGGGCATGGATGTGTGTGATGTCCTGAGGTTAGTTAGGTTTAAATAGTTCTAAGTTCTAGGGGACTGATGACCTCAGAAGTTAAGTGCCATAGTGCTCAGAGCCATTTGAACCTTCAGGTAAAAACGGGGTAAAGGACTATCACACCATATAATTCCCTTGATGGTACTTAAGTTTTAGTGGCACCCACACTGTAAGCTAACTTTTATAATATATGTCGATTGTCACCAAAGAGATCGGCCTACGATGAATAAGCTTCATACGATATTTTACAAGGCCGATTTTTTTGAAGGCAGTAAATTATCGATGCAACTGGTCCTGTAAGGGAATTAATAAAATACGTAAGGGTAAGTTGTGCTATACCATATTGGTTAAGCTGCAGTGGTTACTTGCGGAAGGTTGTGTGTTCGAATCTTGCCAGATCATATATATATTTTTATGTGTTTGCTTGTATCAGTTTGACTCAGATTATTGTTAAATTCAACCGTAAATTTTTATTTTTAATTTTTTGTCACACTTTCCTTTTTCTGTCATTCTTTTTTCGTAACCTGTAACAATATGCCAACCAGGACTGCTCATCAGCTGGTATTGCGACAGCTCGTGTAGACAACATGAAATTACTTTCAGCTAACCGATGAAAGTGAGAAGTTGTAGTTCGCTTTTAGTGCTGAAACTAAAACTTTTTGTTTGCTCGTAGACCACTGCTTTAAGCAACTGCCGTTAACAAACCGAGTGTGGTTAACAGTTCTGCCCCAGAGTGTTGATCGCTGTTTTCTCAGATTGCGCATCACGAGGTTGCTATTGGGTTAGGACATTAGTGTGAATTCAGAACTACAAAAGGCGTCGTCTGCCGCAGTTCAGCCATTGGTCACTTAGAATTAGCTGTCGACAGAGCGTGTCGTGTTTCCGCCATATCCAACGGCAGCCACATCCAACACTGTTTCGTGTTGCGTGAACAGCACTTCAGCACTTGTGAAGTGAGTTCGCATGTCCATTTTAACTGAGATGCAGCCGTTATGGCAACACTGTAACAGCAAGCGACAGACCTCAAGTGTCAAGTAACTTTAATGTGATTGGAAGTATTTAGTAACGTTTAACACTGGTCGGTCTAGCTGAAGATCAGTAGCTAGATTTCTGATACGTGTTTTTCCTTTGGAATAGAAAATAGGGTTGTAACACACAATAAATCTACACAAATTCAGATTATTTGCATCTCACGCGAAGGCAGGCAATGCTAAACAGTAAATTTGTTTAATAGAAAGCCGTGGCTGCGAAAAATAGAATTCGACACTCTAAAGAACTGGCAGCCGATTCGGCTTGTTATGGGTATGTACTAATAATGACTGATAAATTACTGAATGAAGTTTGACAACGCTTTCGTAATTTGTTATCAAACGTGAAAGACTTCCAGCTTTAACACGGACTCTTGAAATAATGATTCCACCTTTCATAGAACTAAAGGTTATAACTGAAATTGTTGTGCCTTAAGTTAAAATAAGTCGTACAGATTGCATTGTAAGGTAGGCAACAAGCAGAAGCGAGACTCATTACATAATACGACAGAACGTCTTTCAGTGTACCACAGCGAACGAGAATTGTTTCATCATATGAAATAATCAACGTTCATATAAGTTCTACGAAGATCTCTCCCGCCATCGTTTCATCTCTCCCCGCTTAATTAACTGTATTTTGATTCATAACTTTAACGTGACACGCGCCTTGCCTCCGTACTGCAGTCCCAGACGCAACCACAATTGACTCTACATGGTTGACGCGAACAATGCCTGCCGCCCCCAATAGCGATGGTGCAGTTCAGAGAGGACCACTGGCAAAAGGAAGGATATACCGCCTCAGGTCAAGGTGATTGGTACACGTACAAGTATCGTGGAGAGGGTAGTAACATTTGTAACGTAAACGTAATCACCGTCCACAGGCCATGGCGGGACCAACAATACCGGCCGACCGCCACACAATCTCCTACCTATGGTGTCACTGGATGCGTTATGAAGAGGCAAGAGTCACCACACAATACGAGATAATGTATTTCACGTGTCATTAAGAACGATACTTATTCCATTCATATACAGGGTGTTACAAAAAGGTACGGTCGAACTTTCAGGAAACATTCCTCACACACAAAGAAACATAATATCTTATGTGGACATGTGTCCGGAAGCGCTTACTTTCCATGTTAGAGCTCATTTTATTACTTCTCTTCAAATCACATTAATCATGGAATGGAAACACACAGCAACAGAATGTACCAGCTTGACTTCAAACACTTTGTTACAGGAAATGTTCAAAATGTCCTCCGTTAGCGAGGATACATGCAACCACCCTCCGTCGCATGGAATCCCTGATGCGCTGATGCAGCCCTGGAGAATGGCGAATTGTATCACAGCCGATCACAATACGAGCACGAAGAGTCTCTACATTTGGTACCGGGGTTGCGTAGACAAGAGCTTTCAAATGCCCCCATAAATGTAAGTCAAGAGGGTTGAGGTCAGGAGAGCGTGGAGGCCATGGAATTGGTCCGACTCTACCAATCCATCGGTCTCCGTATCTGTTGTTGAGAAGCGTACCAACACATCGACTGAAATGTACAGGAGCTCCATCGTGCATGAAGTACATGTTGTGTCGTACTTGTAAAGGCACATGTTCCAGCAGCACAGGTAGAGTATCCCGTACGAAATCATGATAACGTGCTCCATTGAGCGTAGGTGGAAGAACATGCTGACGAAACTAAAATGAGCTCTAACATGGAAATTAAGCGTTTCCGGACACATGTCCACTTAACATCTTTTCTTTATTTGTGTGTGAGGAATGTTTCCTGAAAGTTTGGCCGTACCTTTTTGTAACACCCTGTAGAACGATAACAATTAAAATATAGTTTGCGAAGATCTCTCGCTGAAGGACTGTACGGCGGGGAAGATTTGCCTGATGACGTGATATAATAAGATACAGGAGTGGACGGGGAAGAGATAGAAGATTCAGTACTAGAACCAGAATTTAAAAGAGTTTTGAAAAATTTAAAACCATATAAGGCAGAAGGGTAGATAATATTCCATCGGAATGTATATAAGCATTCGATGAAGTGAGATCAAATGGACTATGCACATTGGTTTGTAGAATGTACGATAATGACGATATATCAGCACACATTCGCAAAAACATCATCCTCACACTACCGAAAATAGAAAAAATCGATACGTGCGAGAATTATAACACAATCAGCTCAACAGCTCATGTATCCCAGTTGTCCAAAAAAATAACCTAGATAAGAATTGAAAAGAAAATTGAGATCTGTACGAAGACGCTCATTCAGGTTTTAGGAAACGTAAGGTCACCAGAGAGGCACTTCTTGGGTTGCAGTTGATAATGGAAGTAAGACCGAAGAAAAATCGAAACATATTTATTGGATTTGTCGACTTGGGAAAAGCGTACGACGATGTCAAATGACCCAAGACGTTCGAAATTCTGAGAAAAACAGCGACATTATATAGAGAAAGGGGGTAATTTACAATATGAACTGAACCAAGAGGCAACAAGAATGGAAGACCGAGAACGAAGTGCTCGGACTGAAAGTGGTATAAGGCAGGGATGCAGTCTTTTTCCCCTAATGTTAAATCCATGCATCGACGAGGCAATGAGAGAATTAAAGGGTTGAAGAGGGTGACTAAAATTCGCGATGGAAGGACATCCATGTTAATATTTGGTGATTACGTTGCTATCATCAGTGAAAATTAAGAAGAATTACAGGGTCTGTTGCATGGAATGAACACTCTAATGAGTGCAGAATATGGACTCATAGTAAATCGAAGAAAGAAGAAAGTAATGAGAAGTAGCAGAAAGAAGAACAGCGAGGAACTTAACATCGGGATGAGTGATCACAATGTAGATGAAGTGAAGGAATTCTGCTACTTAGACTGCAAAATAATCCATGAAGGAAGGAGCAAGGAGGAGATAAAAAGCTGTCTAGCACTGGGAAAAAGGGCATTTCTGGGCAAGAGAAGTCCACTAATAACAAACATAGGCTTCAATTTGAGAAAGAAATTTCTGAGAATGTACGTTTGGAGCACTCCACTGTATGTTAGCGGAAAATGGACATCTGGAAAACCGAAACAAAGATAATCGAAGCATTTGAGATGTGATGTACAGAAGAATATTGAAAATTAGGTACACTGGTAACACCTTGAGGAATGATGAGGTTCTTCACCGATTCGGCGAGGAAAATAATGTACGTAAAACATTGACAAGAAGGACGGACAGGATGGTAGGACACTGTTAATACATCAAGGAGTAACTTCCATGGTACTAGAAGGTGCTGTAGAGGACAAAAACATCCAGCAAATAACTGAGGACATAGGCTGCTCTGAGATGAAGATGTGGGCGCAAGAGAGGAATTCGTCGCATCAGGCCTGTCAGAAGATGAATGCCTCAAAAAATTAAATAAATATTTGGAGGAACGTATGGTCCGCACAGCGCTCTCTTGGCTGTTGTCGGTTTCTGTGACTTGGAGTCCTTATACGCGGTCAAGTACTTCCTCAGTTAGCACCAAGAGGACGAATGCACCCCACTGCAGACCTCCCCCCAACCCCCACCAACCACCATCAAGGAAATATCAGTGACAATACTGGGATTCGAATCTGGCTCTTGAGCATGATGGTCAGCAGCGATAACCAGCCAGCTGCTGAAGTGGACGCTAACATCTATAACGGTCGGGTAACGGTTGTGTTATACTACATGGAAATATCGCACATGGGGATATTGGAGTATGAGTGTTGATAGTGACAGGGGTAATGGATTTGTCGACTTGCGAAGAGCATACGACGATGTCGAATGGTCCATGGTGTTCTAAATTATGAGAAAAACAGCGACACATTATAGGAAAAGCGGGTAATATACAATATGTACTGAACCACGAGGGAACAACAAGAATGGAAGACCGAAAACGAAGTGCTCGGATTACAAGCGGTGTAAGGCGGGGATGCAGCCTTTTGCCCCTAATGTTGAATCTATGCATCGACGAGGCAAAGAGAGAATTAAAAGGCTGAAGAGTAAAATTCGGAATGAAGGACATCAGTGATTTCAATCTCTGTCCAACGAGACAGTGTTAATTGTTTCCTGGGCAATTAAATCTATACAAAAGCGGATGCATTTATGTATATACACAATGTGGTGAGAAAAGTCACGGTATATCGATATGCACATATGCATATGGCGGTAGTATCGTGTAAACAGGGTATAAAAGGCCAGTGCATATGTGGAGTTGTCATTTGTACACAAGAGATTCATGTGAAGAGGTTCCCGATGAGATTGTGGCCGCATGACAGGAGTTAAGAGACTTTGATCGCGGAATGATAGTTGAAGTTAGACGCTTGGGACATTCATTTCAGAAATCATTAGAGGATTCAATAATGCGTGATCCACACCGCATATAGTCTGCCGAGAGTACCAAATTTCAGGCATTACCTCTCACCACGGACAACGCGGTGGGTGACGGAAAGCAGCGGCGTCTGCTTGTAGTTGTCAGCCCTATTAGACAAGCAACACTGCGTGAAATAACCGCAGGAATCTATGTCGGACGTACTACGAACATATTCGTTACGAGAGTGTGGCAAAACCTATCGTTAATTGGGTGTGGGAGCAGAAGACTGACGCGGTTGCCTTTGGTAACAGCACGACATAGCTTGGAGCGTCTCTCCTGGGTTCGTGACCATATTTGTTAGACGCTCGAGAACTGTAAAATTGTGACCTGTAGAGATGAGTCCCAGTTTCAGAAGAGCTGATGGTAGGACTAGAGTGTGGTGGAGATCTCACGAAGACATGGACACAAGTTGTCAACAGGCACTGTGCAAGCTGGTGGTGGCTCCACGATGGAGTAGGCCTTGTTTACATGGAATGGACTGGATCCTCTGGTCCAGCTGAACCGATCATTGACTGGAAATGTTAATGTTCGGCTGCTTGGAGATCGTTTGCAGCGATTCATGGAATTCATGTACCCAAACAATGATGTCATGTCAGCTGGATACAGTTGTTCGCAATTGGTTTGAAGAATATTCTGCATAATTGGAGCGAATGATTTGGCCACCCACAACGTCCGACATAAATCCCATCGAATTTTTATGGGATATGTTCTACATATCAGTTCATTCACAACATCCTGTACCGGCAACATTTCCGCAATTATGGACAGCTAGAGAGGCAGCATTGCTAAGTATTTCTGCGGGGGCTGCCAACCACTTGTAGAGTCCATGCGACGTCGAGCTACTACACTATGCCGGGCAGAAGAAGGTCCGACACGATATTAGGAGGTGTCCCTTGACTCCTGTCATCTCATCTGTATATGGAGTACTGTAGTATGTCCTACATCTCCTGCTAAATAATTGGTTGGATTTCCACCAAACTTGCTACAGTGATCACTTACTTTCTAGAAATCATCGCTGTGGGATTAGGAACCACCCACCTACCGAAGGTGCAGGTGTGTAAGAAGTGTAGCCCACGACGCCTGATGCCTACACATTAGCCATCCTTTCTTTCAGAATTAGAACACTTAGTGACTTGGCGGCCGTTTTGGCCGAGCGGTTCGAGGTGCTTCAGTCTGGAACCACGCACCTGCTACGGTCGCAGGTTAGAATCTTGCCTCGGGCATGGATGTGTGTGATGCCGTTAGGTATAAGTAGTTCTACGTCTAGGGGACCGATGACCTCAGATAGTGCTTAGAGCCATTTGAACCATTTTTGAACTAGTGACTCGTAAAAAACTTGATACATAATTTCAAACTGTTTTCTCGCTAACAGCCCCCATAAAATGATGAAACGAAAAATGTTTATCGTTAGTACATTTTAGCAGTTCATGCATTAAAACTGGCGTTTGATACACGACTTTTTCATTTATTATTTTTTGCTACAAACAATATTTACGTCAAGTTTTGCATACAGTATTCACATATACCACTGAATCTACGAGGGCAGTTCAATAAGTAATGCAACACATTTTTTTTCTCGGCCAATTTTGGTTGAAAAAACCGGAAATTTCTTGTGGAATATTTTCAAACATTCCCGCTTGGTCTCGTATAGTTTCATTGACTTCCGACAGGTGGCAGCGCTGTACGGAGCTGTTAAAATGGCGTCTGTAACGGATGTGCGTTACAAACAACGGGCAGTGATCGAGTTTCTTTCGGCGGAAAACCAGGGCATCTCAGATATTCAAAGGCGCTTGCAGAATGTCTACGGTGATCTGGCAGTGGACAAAAGCACGGTGAGTCGTTGGGCAAAGCGTGTGTCATCATCGCCGCAAGGTCAAGCAAGACTGTCTGATCTCCCGCGTGCGGGCCGGCCGTGCACAGCTGTGACTCCTGCAATGGCGGAGCGTGCGAACACACTCGTTTGAGATGATCGACGGATCACCATCAAACAACTCAGTGCTCAACTTGACATCTCTGTTGGTAGTGCTGTCACAATTGTTCACCAGTTGGGATATTCAAAGGTTTGTTCCCGCTGGGTCCCTCGTTGTCTAACCGAACACCATAAAGAGCAAAGGAGAACCATCTGTGCGGAATTGCTTGCTCGTCATGTGGCTGAGGGCGACAATTTCTTGTCAAAGATTGTTACAGGTGACGAAACATGGGTTCATCACTTCGAACCTGAAACAAAACGGCAATCAATGGAGTGGCGCCACACCCACTCCCCTACCAAGAAAAAGTTTAAAGCCATACTCTCAGCCGGTAAAGTCATGGATACAGTCTTCTGGGACGCTGAAGGGGTTATTCTGTTCGATGTCCTTCCCCATGGTCAAACGATCAACTCTGAAGTGTATTGTGCTACTCTTCAGAAATTGAAGAAACGACTTCAGCGTGTTGGTAGGCACAAAAATCTGAACGAACTTCTCCTTCTTCATGACAACGCAAGACCTCACACAAGTCTTCGCACCCGAGAGGAGCTCACAAAACTTCAGTGGACTGTTCTTCCTCATGCACCCTACAGACCCGTTCTCGCACCGTCGGATTTCCATATGTTTGGCCCAATGAAGGACGCAATCCGTGGGAGGCACTACGCGGATGATGAAGAAGTTATTGATGCAGTACGACGTTGGCTCCGACATCGACCAGTGGAATGGTACCGTGCAGGCATACAGGCCCTCATTTCAAGGTGGCGTAAGGCCATAGCATTGAATGGAGATTACGTTGAAAAATAGTGTTGTGTAGCTAAAAGACTGAGGAATAACCTGGTGTATTTCAATGCTGAATAAAACAACACCTGTTTCAGAAAAAAAATGTGTTGCATTACTTATTGAACTGCCCTCGTACAAGGAATGGTGTATCACTGTACAACACAGAATTCAGGAGATGTGACGTCATAAACAGTGACATGCATGAAAAGCTTCCGCTTCTTGCAAGGCGTTTCAATTTATTGCCTCGTTGCTACTAATTCTATTCCCTACGCTTTTCACAGACAATATCTACATATGTGTATCAAAACTAGACATGATTCTCTTAATGGGATTTCCGCGATCGTTCATTAAATAAAAATGTGGCATTTCAGTCTTTTGATCACTATTTTTTATTTTCAATGACCGGTTTCAGTACAGTTGCCCAACTACAGATCATGTATTGCAGTTACAGAGTAACTTGTCACTAAAGAACTATCGGTTCTCTGTCATAACTACACTTCATTAAGGTAGTGCGCCGGCCGCGGTGGTCTCGCGGTTCTAGGCGCGCAGTCCGGAACCGCGCGACTGCTACGTTCGCAGGTTCGAATCCTGCCTCGGGCATGGATGTGTGTGATGTCCTTAGGCTAGTTAGGTTTAAGTAGTTCTAAGTTCTAGGGGACTGATGACCGCAGTTGTTAAGTCCCATAGTGCACAGAGCCATTTGAACCATTAAGGTAGTGCGGCGTTATGCCATATTGCTGGAATTGAGCACGGTGTTCTTTATTACCTTCATCTGCGTCCGCAGCTCGTGGTCGTGCGGTAGCGTTCTCGCTTCCCACGCCCGTGTTCCCGGGTTCGATTCCCGGCGGGGTCAGGGATTTTCTCTGCCACGTCATGACTGGGTGTTGTGTGATGTCCTTTAGGTTAGTTAGGTTTAAGGAGTTCTAAGTCCTAGGGGACTTATGACCATAGATGTTAAGTCCCATAGTGCGCAGAGCCATTTGAGCCATTTGAACCTTCATCTGCCTCAAAATATAACGAATTTACCCGCTTTTACCGTATAAAGGTAACCTAAACGTTTTCCGTTGAAACAAATAAGGTGCTGTAAACTTTGTTCTTGTTTAATATGCAGATGACATTAAGCATCTGGCTGTTTTTCGAGGAGTTGCCGCGGATTTTTGTGTTAAATTCGACAGTAGATTGTATTCACTTTTCTAGAAGTTGACTCATTGAATATTACTTTTCCAATAAACTTGATATAGTAGAAGCGCCTTAAACGTTTTACATAGTCCTAGTGCAAGAAGCACTGTCAACCTCAACACAGTGGAACATTTACGAAACAATTACGAGTAGCCAGCACACTGAAATTATGCTCGCTCATTTACATACCTCGATTAGTAAACGCTCTCGGCACTAGCAGTGCACAAAACATTGATAAAAAAAGTTGACTACTTTCCAGACTTAAGAAACATCTGCCTTGGTTAGATAATTTCAAGACGTAACCTAATGACAAAAGGGAAACTATACATAATAATTAAAATAAGGGACGAACGAGAAAAAATTGTAAACAAACCTCACACTTGGGCTACGTGTAATTACACTCGTATATATAGTTTAACAAGACGCGAATCCACAATGGAAGGGAACAGTAACTTAACGCAATACTGGACACAAACATGACCAAAAGAACGCTACTGGCAAGATAAACACCGTAGTAGACAACAATACACCGAGCGAGGTGGCGCAGTGGTTACCACACTGGACTCGCATTCGGGAGGACGACGGTTCAATCCCGCGTCCGGCCATCCTGATTTAGGTTTTCCGTGATTTCCCTAAATCGCTCCAGGCAAATGCCGGGATGGTTCTTCTGAAAGGGCACGGCCGACTTCCTTCCCTGTCCTTCCCTACTCCGATGAGACCGATGACCTCGCTGTTTGGTCTCTTCCCCCAAAACCAACCAACCAACAACAATACAAATTAAAACAATGGAGTTACACAGCGGTGAGGTGCAATGCCTTTCAAGCAATGCCACAATAACGACACATTAAGAAACACAAAGACACTTAAACACTGTTTTGTCCACACTGCTGTACTAACACGCAGCAGTAACGAATAAAATATACAAATAACATAAGAGGCACTTCGATGAACCACAACAATCAGACCATGACTTCACTTTGACGATCACTGGCGTGGTGACTGTTTATCCTCTTGCAATCATAGTCGCAAAACATGCTTACTCGTTCCTGTAACTTTCGTACCCATCCGAATGTGACAGCAGCACGAGCCGGCACGCCGTACTTCGAACACGGCTGGGAGAAGATGTAAGGCAGGAAGCCTGAATTCTTCTTCCTCTTCTTCTTCTTCTTGTTCTTCCTCCTCTTCTTCTACTGGCTAGAGTCGTCCCTGCTTATCTGCCTCATTCCGTAGGTGTACTGGACGACTTGCTGTCCCGTCTCTTGGGTCATCGTGCTGATTGTCCAGGTAGTCGTTTCCCTGGCAGTCATCCACGTTTACAAATTTTAGGTGGTCTTGAAGGGTCTGTCCATTCCACATCATCGTTACAATTTATTTTTCTTGTCTTCATTCATTTATTTATATCTGGTATTCCACACTGTTCCCTTATCGACTAATTTGTTCTCGTACCACACATGGTTACTCAGATCCGTCCTAACGCCTTCATTTCCACTGCTCGGAACTTTGTTTTATCTTTTCAGTATCTGCCCTAGTTTCTGCCGCATAGTTCACAAAAGGAAGCACTTTTGTTTCGTATTTTTACAGGTGTACAACTTTGCTTCCGCCATTTGAGGAAATTGGTTAGACGTGTATCATTTAAAGTATTTTCCGTCGCTGGCCACTATTTCCTCCCATCTTTCGGGCAGTGTACGAAACCCGCGTTGAAAAAATTGGTCTTCTTTTCAAGCGATCCACGAATCGATCAAATTTGTGACATCTTCATGAGATCGAAAGTGTTGGTCAGCTAGGCCATGCGGCATCTAGGAGATGCGGAGGAGATGTGTCGTGGACGTCTCGTTCGCCAGACTTGACGCCTCTTGAATTTTTCTTGTGAGGATTCGTAAAAGACACTGTTTATAAAGACTTTCCAACTACACCTGAAGATATGCGAGAGAGATATGCAGGAACATGTGCTTCGATAAGTGCCGAAGTGATAAGGAATACTACTCAATCCATGATAAGAAGATTGCAGCACTACTTTGTTACCAATGGTCATCACTTCGAACACCTTCTGTTAACGGACATTCGTCCAAACTATTTCACCTTCGTTGGCCTTCAAAGACCTTATTGTTACACATCATTCGATTCTTCTCGATAGCCGCTATCAGAAAATACGGACCAAACTATAACATCCCATTTAAGAAAACAATGTTGGCCTTCATATTTCTGACATGACCCCACCAAGCAACAAAAAACCAACGTCATATTATGGCCTCCGTTGTCCGATGCAACATTCGTCCCACAAACTTTTTAGCTACTATCATACTTTCAGAGTTATTCTAGGTGGCAATAGTTAATGGCTCACCCTGTATACTGAACAAGCGAATTTCTGGGGAACGACTGTATGACGTGTTGTGTATATTTTATTCATGTCATATTTTAAAACATTAATTTTAATGATTATTTGTCTTTTTTATCATTAGGCTCGACTGAGACCACGAAATACTGCTGAAATACGTCACACTGTATGAGGAAAGTGTAAAGATCTAGACATTATGGAGAAAAGTTTAATACATCACTGAGATCGAATGATTCACAATTTCATCACATCAAATTTCATTAGTTCCTTATCGACTGACGTGATTATGTAGCTGTAATTATACTGCTCACTTAATCAGAGCAGATGAAGGTGGGAATGTGAGTGCTAGTAGTTGGCTATTTCCTTCAACGACTCTTATGAAAATGGGGCAAAGGCATTCCAACTGCGCTGGACAAGACCATACGGATTCCCATTGTTTTATATTGCAGCTGGACTGATTTGCGGCAGATGATAGTTGCGCGACTGGCCAACATATATTAGTTGAGTACTTTTGTCGTTTATTGAGGGAGTCTTCCCTATTTTTGCAGCAGGCGAACGCGAACCGGGAACTCGGGAAGTGGGCAGTAGCGAAGTCTGAAAGTTGATGGCGCGGTCGATGCTGGTGCGGCCGCAGCAGACTGCCACCGACCCGGCCGGGCGCGCTCCCGAAAGAACGCCGAAGTTCTGCTGCTGCAAGCGGTATTGCTGCTGTGTGGACTCCGCGGAAGTCCAGTTATAACAGACGCAAAGCTACGTTGCGAGCCCTGACGACGGAAGGTCCCAATGTACCAAAACGAGTCCAAACATCCTTTTATCACGAAAATAGACGGTGAGTTGATAATTGTTGCTTCTAGCCACAGATGATGTCTTTATACAATATTAGCTGGGTACCTGGAGTTTCCAAAGTATGTATTTAATTCAGTCTTCTACTAATACACCCCTTCATTCCCCCCACATCTGATAATGTCTTCCACCCACTTTCTCTGGCCACCTCCTCCACCTCCGCCTCCCCTGCTCTCCTCCCCCCCCCTCCCCCTGTCTCTCTGTCTCGTCCTTCCGCCTCATTGTCAATCGCTTCTCATCCCACTGTCCATCTGCCTCTTCTGTCCATCTCCTCCTTCGCCCCTCTACTTCCTTCTACTCCTACCCTTTCTCTGCCCATCTCCTCCTCCTATTTATCCCAGTCTCACTATCTGTCTCCTCCTCACCTCTTCCTGTTTACCTGCTCCTCTGTTTTTTCTTTTCATTTGCTCCTCTCCTGTTTCTGTTCATCTCCTGCTTTCCTCTCTCTCTGTCCATCACTCCCTTTCCCTCCTCTCCTCTCCCCTCTGTCCATTTCCCCTCACCATCTCTCCATTTTCCTTCATTTGTCCGTGCCCATCTCATCCTTTCTCTTCATTATCTATCCATCTTCTCCTCTCCTCTTCCCTCTCCATGTGGTTACGTTCGCTCCGACATCAGAGACAATCGCCAGAGACAGTCTAACTGGATTGGAATGTAGAAATATATGCAGCTACAAAGATTTACAATTCAGTGAGTCTTCAAATGCAAAGGCTGTTCCAAATATGACGAGCCCTGACCGATATGGAAGTTTGTAAATATGTCAAAAAGACAAAAATGGGGGCTCTGTGCGTCGAAGTTTTAACTTAAGTAGACCTGTGTAAACCAAGTCCAGTGCAATCGTAATTTAAAAAAGTCTGCTCTGAAGGAACAAGTGTTTTCTGACTAAGCATTAAAGTTACGACTGATAACTGTTGTCGTAACAATTACCACTCTGAAAACTCGTACGAAACATTTATAAAAATATTATGACCATGAAACAGGATGGGAAATGGGTATTGAGAGGGTGGTGTAACGACTAGTTTGAATAAAGTGCATCTGTCTGAGAATAATTGCGTCATCTGAAACAAAATTACTGACTACAAGTCTGTACCAATATTTCAAAATGATAGAGAGCAGCAATCAGTCGTTTTCTTGCAGGCTTTATTAAACCGAATACCGATTTCGGCTAGTAACTAGCCATTATCAATGCAGTATTACGCAGTTTTATTATATGCCCCATTACGTCAACCCCTGCTGTTCGGGCTCCTGTCACAGTTCATTCAAGACAACAATTCTATTCGTATTTTGTTCATAATAATGTAAATGTTCATGTCCTGTGTGATGGAGGAGTTGCACTGTTGTAGATGTAATTTAGTGGCTGATGATTGGTTCTTCGCGTCTCAGTATTGATGGAAAAGAATGCTATGAGCCATCTATTACGTCTGCAGCGTTAAAAATTTCCAGCTAGAAAAATTATGGGAAATCTTGTATCCCTTGCCTCGTGATTTTTAGAGACAACTTTTCCTTCAAGATGAAATAGCCACATTAAATGTTAACGTGGTAGACACCAATTTAGCAAACATTTATTCTACACCTAAGAGTAAACGGATGGTCAGATGAACACGTCTACACCCATAAGAAGCCTGCTTACCACTGCTCTTTCTTCTCTGTTTTCGTGCTCCCCATGCATTTTATGCTGACAGTATGGAGCTAAATTCCGGTGGGATCACCACGCTTTCTCCATCTACACAAATTCTTTATTCTTGCGTGGTATTACCCATGAGATATTTACAATCAGTTTATAATAAATAATCATTAAATACACTTAAAACTAATAAGATTTACTATACTTTTCCATCTTCA
This sequence comes from Schistocerca serialis cubense, assembly GCF_023864345.2. NCBI lineage: Eukaryota > Metazoa > Arthropoda > Insecta > Orthoptera > Acrididae > Schistocerca > Schistocerca serialis. The sequence goes on from NC_064645.1 coordinate 220,172,204, forward strand.
TTTAGAGGATGCCAAATAATGCAAAATAGGTGAATAATCGACTCGTCTGTATCCACTTTTTGACTTGACATAAAATTTTTAATTTGCTGTTACATCACGAGGTCATACGGAGTCTTCGATAATCACGAAATATAAATCTAAACTGTTTTGCAGAAGAATGGTGACAAAAGCTTCTTTTTCAACTACCTCAAAAAATTTATATAGTAGTAGGAACTGAATCAGCTAGCGTTTTAATTCATTTTATACTTTGTTTACAAAATATGCTTTCCATTTACAAGTACGTCCAAAGAACGCAACTAATGCCAATCGTGAAATTTGCTGGGTTCATGATCGGCGTTTTCTGTCTATTGGGACGTGAAGTACCTATCTTCAGCCACCAAAATACATCTATAACACTAAAACTCCTCAAGAACACAAAAACGTTTACGTAATTGGAAGAAAATTAGAACTATGGTGATTACATAGTCAGTAATTTTGACTGAAATGCTGAAATAGTTTTCAGAATAACAGCACTTTATTCAGATCAGTTGCAACGTCATTCTCTCAACATTCATTTCGAATCCTGCTTCTTGGCCATTACATTTTCATAAATGTTTTGTAAGACTTTTCAGAGTGATAGCTGTTACTACAATGATTATCAGTCGTAGCTTGAAGCTTAATCATGAAACATTTGCAGAGCTGACTTAGTTTTAATCACGACTGCATTGCACTCTTTATGAATGATTTCATTTGAAAAGTAGAATATGTAACTCCTAAATAACTAAAAATTTTACTCGTAACTTGAATTGCAAAATAGTATCCATAGTGCTACGTCATTTGTTGATCCATCATATCGATAAGTGGAAGTCCATCAGATTTTACAAATTATTTTTCAGTTCAAAACAAATTCAAGTTTCTTAACTAACATTTGATTTCATTTGCTCGTTCCTACCTGGCTACTGATTCTTCCTAGCAATATAATTCGATTTAAGAGGAGCAGTCCTAAAGTAAGTTAAAACCAATTTTGTCTGAGTCTACAGTACTCCTACAATGATGATTGGAACCAAGTAAAAAGTACGACTAGGATAGTCTCCGTAAATTACTTGCAGGCGCTGTATGGTACTCTGCTCTACAGATGGAATTAAATTTATTATCTTGCCAAAAATATGGACAATATTCTGTGGCTACAGCGCTAACAACATCATACTCTAATTAAGGATCGCTGTTTTTCTTATTTTTAACAAAAAAGTTTTTTTGCGTCCTTGAAAGCTTTCTTTCTCCTGAAGTAGCTGTTATTCCAAGATAACGCTCCGCCTTTTTCATCTCACAACGTAAGTGCAGCTTGCTAATTAAGCTTGTCCCATAAACTTCGCCTTTATGGTCTCATAAACCTTATCGGTTAACTGAGACCGTCTGCTAAATTAGAAATGGTAGCTGATTGCGGAACGGAAAGAACGAACTACGAAGCTGTCTTCGTCATACAGTGGGAAAAGTTTGCCCGTTCTGCACGATACTCTACGTCCCAAGCATCATACATATAAAGAGACCGTAAAGATGCTGAGATGACAAACGAGTAAACAGCTGAATTCCCACATCCAGCGAAGGTAACTACACTGAACAAACGACTCCACGTTGCACGAGCGTTACTACATTCTTACTTCCTTAGTCTTACGAGTGTAGGTCCCCAATCTTCTTGCAACGTCATTTTAACCTGCTCCACGTTACGGCACTATTTTGAATAATCAGACGCAGTCCTGGTGAAATAAATAAAGAATTAAATTCATCATGTACACAAAACTGAAAAAGAAAAGAGAAATAAAGTGAATGTTAAAAATAAACTTTTAGACAACATAATTGTATGGAGATAAACAGCGATTAATTTATTTACAATCAATTATTCAATTGACAGTCCCAATCGCATTATTTATTTTGTCGCCAACCGGTTTCAACCCGCGATGGGGTCATCTTCAGGGCAATTTACACCATTTGGTCGCTCGCTGGAGTCGTCGCTCTGCTTGTGCACGGCTCGTGCGATTGTGACTGTCATTTTGAATAATTCATAATGTTAAACATGTAGGCTCGACCAGCTTCCATGTAGAGACACAGTAAACTGGCGTGTTTTGAAAGAGGAAGCGCTTATCATCACAATGTTGTAATACGGTTTTAGAGGAGTCTGCCTCCTAAGCTGAATGGTCAGCGCTGCAGAACTCTATATCATGGGCCCGGGTTCGATTCCCACCCGTGTTGGAGGTTGTCTCCTTTCGGGGACTGGTTGTTGAGCTGTCTTCATCGCCAATTCATTCTCATCGACATCAAATCACCGTAGTGCCACGAAATGAAAAGATTTGCATGAGGCCCTCGTAAAACGACGTTTTATTTTCATTATAGAAGAACTTTAAAAAAGCGACACAGCAAAAATATAAATAAAAATATTAAAAATTCGTGATCGTTTCTTTTGTAATCGTGCGTTTTCAAAATGTGCTTCAACATCATTCGTAATGGTGGTAAAACAAACTAAAATAAATCTCCGTGTGCACTTCGTGAATATAGGCAGTGTCACGAAAACAGCAGTTCGCGTTCACGGTCCGTTTTCCTCCAGAAGAGACACACCTGGACACGAACACGTATATAACACGACTGACCACATTGTGTCTGTAATGCAGAAAGCACAGAGATTCCTAGCAATGAACGATAGCCTAGACCTCGATTGAGATACCCAGAAGTGAATGTTACCAGTTTGACTGTAATCAAAGTAATTCACCACAGAATTTTATATAACAGACCTAAAAACTGATTAAAATTATTTGCATCTCCTGTAATCTTTTCATTTAATGTACTTCCATTTTTTTCATTATGTGTCGTAAGACCTAACTGTCTCAGTGTATTAGGATTCTTAATTAACCTTATCTCATATTTGCAAACATGTGAGATCCTCGCCATTTTTCAACACAGGATGGCCATAGCAGGACGCACATAGCAGCAGCCGACTTTTAGAAATAACTGAGCTGAAGAGCGTCTTTGTTTTTCCTGTGCACCAAGGACCTATCAGTCTCATTGGTGTAGTTCGCATTACAACGATCACATAGTATATTTTGATACTAGCCCTATCACATCTATCAACCTACTGTTTTCTAGGATTCCTGAATTTGCATCGTAAGAGGATGTTGGTTTTAAATGCGGCTTCGACTTTAAACGGCTTTAAAATATCATCTTTTTCTGCAATAAATCATCGGAATACGGAACGATGACTGTTAACATTATTCTATTGGTTGTATCAGTATCGCTGTTGTAAAATACTTGGAGATTAATTCTGATAATTAAAGGCGTCAATTTTAGTACTTCCGCAACGTTAAAGATGGTTGAGCTGGACAGCCACGATCTCGTTTTCAATATGGATCAGATCAAAAAATAAACTGTGCTGGGCAAGCATAAACACATACTGTTTATGCCATTAAACATTGTTGTAGCCGATATTATAAACTGATCATTCAGCATTTCAGTATGACGGTATTCGCTCATGACCTTCAGTTATACACAAGTACTGTCAGTCACTTCGTCTTCTACCACATCGCTAATAATACTTTTTCGTATATACTATTTTTTTTTATCTTAACCGATATCATAATAAATTGTGTTAACTTCTTTCTGTTAGGTTTCATGAGAGGTACAATCTTGCGCTCCTTTCTGTGTGTTTAGAGATTGTTATATGCATTATCAAATATCGTGCATCACTGGAAATATTACTGTGTGCGGGTCTGTTCGGAAACATTTTAGCACGTTTGTCGACACTAGACTATAACGTTTTGTCTCATTTTTACTGCTTCTTTCAGGTATTCCATATTCTTTCTGAGCTCAAAAAATTGTCTGTTACTGATGTCAATGAATATCTTCTCTTCTTTCTCTAAGTTGAGCAAAATAAACAATGGAAACACGACAGAATACAATAAAATGAAAACACAGAACGTTATCTCTATTACTATTGTGGAAATACATCCTTTTTCATGGAAAACTGTTTGTGAACGTTGGTTCATGTGTAACTGCCATGTACACATCCCTCCAGAAAAATTGCTGAACTTAAATTATTCTCGGAACCGAGAGCTGGCTGAAACCCGAAGTACAAATCTACGAAAATTTAGCGAGACATGGAACGTATATCGAAAAGACAGATGCGACAAAGTAGGAAGCGGTGTCCATTACTGCTAGCAGAAATATTATGTCTATCGAGGTCGATGTGAGCCTGAGTGTGAAGTTAACTGGGCACGTGTAGCAGCCCTCGCTGAACTCTCCTTAACTATCGGACGTTTTTACCGGCCAGTCGTAAAATCATTTAAGGAAAGTCTACTCACAGTAGGGCAGAAATACCCATCCAGCTTTAGCTGGAGGCGACTTTAATCAACCGTGCATAAACTGCATCGTCTATGGATTCACTGCAGGTGGTACGAACCGACTGCTTTGTGATGTATCTTGTGATGTACCTTTGAACACGTTTTCCTAAAACTGCCTTGAACGAGTAGTTAGACAACGCGCAAGAAACGGAAATATTTTAGACGTTGTTGTTGCAAACTGGTCTGATCTTATCGACAGTGTCAGTAAACAAACACGACGTCGTCATAGGGAAGACTAGGTTAGAAGAGTATTTACGCTAGAAGAAGCAGATAAGCAGTTGTTACGGTTTCACTTAGTAAATGGATGACGTTTAGCACCAATATGGTGGAACTGTGGGTCAAGTTTAAACTGACTGTAAATAGCGCTCCGCAGACGTTTGTGTCAGGTAAGTGGGTTAAGAACGGAAAGAACACTTCATGGTTTAATAATCAAATTCGCAAAGCGCTGAGGAGACGTAGATTGTTGCAATGTCGGTACAGTAGAACACATGGAACAGACGGAAATGTCGACAGGTAAAATTTAGCACACATTCGTGCATCTGTAAGATGTTCAATTCGCGAGACATACAACAGCTTTCACCGTCATTCCTTACGGAAAGAGAAGACAGCAAACGGAAAAGCCAGTTTTAAATTTCACATTTAAGAACTGCTGGACGCAGGAGGATCGTACAAACATACCATACAGACTCCGACACGCAGGCCACCGATTTCGCTAAAGTTTTGCAAGGACATTCTATACATACAATAGGATATTTTCTACACATTCCTTAGTTTTTTAGAAAAATCAATGTCAAAGATGACGACGGAAGATCGTGTTTTCAATGCTATACATCCAAAAATGGCCTAAAGACAAACATTTCTAACAGTACATTATTCAGTCCAAATTTTATAATGTTTGAGATATAACCATTTTCGTGTATTCATGCTCTAGCTTGGGTACCCGTCACTTAGACTACCAAAATGCTGGTTCTTGTTCGATTCTAGGTCGTGGCTTTTTTCATTCAAATATTTTTCGGTGTATCTGATAATATTCTGGTCATCGGAACACTTTTCTTTGCTCTTATTTTCAAGTAAACCGTCTATAAGTGTGATTAATAACCTTTTACTGTTATCACAGTTATTTTCATGTACAAAAATAGACAACTAAAGTATAATGTTGCGTAATCGTAACTGATCGTCTCTTCGTGAACTTCCTCGGAATCATTGGATGAAACTTACTTAGAAAAAAGCAAAACATAAATATTTCTCGCACCACGCACAACACATAAACAATATCTCGCCAAATTGAAATGCTTTCCGGTACATTATTCGAAAAAGAAAAATCTTACAGTGAAACGAATACCCTTAGCTGCGTACAGGCGTTGATATACGTCAACGGGGACGGTTGAAAATGTGTTCCCCGACTGCGACCCGAACCCGGGATCTCCTGCTTACATGGCACACGCTTTATATATCTTTTTTTTAAATCTCGTTTTGTTCACTTTTGTTCGTTGCATCTGCTCGGGGCGGACGTCGTAAGACAACCGTTTAAGTTCGTTGTTGGTCGATTAACTCAGTTTTTTTTATTTTTTTTATTACAGAGAGCATGTAACCCTCTGACCGAACACGCTGAGCTACCGTGCCGGCTTCATATATATAAAGAAAAATCTGGTTCACGTCGCTAAGCACAAAGATATATATTTGAATTCGGTTGCGTTCCAAGCGTATAAACGCACATCTTGAACGACAGGAGAGGACAACTGGTTATGGATCAACGCATGAACTTTGACAGCATCTGCCCTATCTTGTAATTATCTTCACTGCTGTGTCGCAACATGATTTTGAAGTCGTGCCATGAAATTCTTCACCTGTCAGAAAAATAAACGTCATACAATTGACAAAGAGGTACATTTCGGCTCAATATGACCTAAACGTTTCCAAATTCCTTTCGGAGGGCTTCGACTTCTTGAGGGATCTGTGGACCGAATTTCCATTAGGTTTTTACAAGTACAGGAACACTGTCGACAGCAGTTTTCGGTATTAGTGATGGAGTATTGCACAGTGTAAGAGAGCATAACTTTATTCCCACTACCAACTGCAACAAACGTTTTCTTGTCGCCTCGCTGTATTAACCTATGTTTTGTACCGACACGATATTCACAGCCGGTTCGGTCGTTGTTCACGACAAAATGTCGACCATGAGTGGCAGTCAAGGTTTTGGTCTGTCTTTGAAAGAATGCAGCAACTTCAAATACTTTTTCAGTTAGTGTCACTTCTTTGTTGGAAACGTATTTGGTAACGTGGCGCTGGAGTATCCTGTTTGTCACTTTGACGCTCTTGCCATAATGATGATGCTGTGAACCGAAGGTCAATCTCCTCTGCATAATGCCGCTACCGACCATTACCGAATATTTTATGTTGTGTGCACTGTACGTTCAACTAATCTGCCTAAAGTCTATTTATTGATGACAGACGGAAGATCCATTTGAATCTAAAGATTATAGAATTTACAATAGAAAACCAGGACAAAGGGTTATGAAACAGTGCCCAAAATTCGGAACAGGATTTACAGTAAATTTCAAAGTGATAGGTTCAATAACTGATTTTAAAACTACTTCTCCATGAATAGCAACTTCAACTCTGAAAACCACAAACAAAATCCATGTTATAATAACCGTCCATGCCCCTACCAATGAGAAAAGTTTTCTAACTCCTGCATTACCCCCATTTTAGTTTGTATTTATAAACCTGTATTCACCTCACCAGAAGTCGTTTTCCTCCTGCTACCGATCTTCACAAATTCCCACCATACCTAACTTTAGCCCATCAATTTCCCTTTTTAAATATTCTAATGTATCTGTCCGATTAAGGGATCTGACATTAAACGCTTCGATCCGTAGAACGCCAGTCTTGTTTCCCCTGATAATGGGGTCCTCCTGAGTAGACCCCGTCCAGAGATCCGAATGGAGGAGTAGTTTACCTCCGGAATATTTTACTCAGGAGGGTGCCATCATAATTTAACTATACAGTAAAGCCGCATGCCGTCAAGAGGAATTACGGCCGCAGTCTCCACTTGCTTTCAGCCGTTTGCCGTACCAGCACAGTAAACTTTTGGTTAATGTCACAAGGCCACATCAGTCAGTGATCCAGGCTGTGGGCCCTGCTACTACTGAAAAGGCTGCTTCCCCTCTTCAGGAAACATAGGTTGGTGTGGCCTCTCAACAGATACTCCTCCGTTGCGGTTGCACCTACGCTACGGCTATCTGTATTGCTGAGGCACGCAAGCCTCCCAACCAGCTGCAACGTCCATGGTTCGTGAGTGAATTGGGGGGGGGGGGCGGTTGGGGAAGGAGGAAGAAAGTATTATCCACATAAATTAATCAAAAATGACAAATATCAGAAAAACTCACAAAATACAATAGTAAGCGATAATATTGGGGAACCAACGTCAATTTCAAAATAGAGTGCAGAAGAACCGGCCCCACTAAATCAACGAAAAAAATTTGCTTGGTGAACTAAGAATGTGATGAAGTTAATGATGAACGACATCAAGCTTGGACAAAATTTCAAACTCACAAGATTGAAGAAAATGCAACTAACCTCAAAAACATCAGAAAAAATTCTCTCAAATTATCAGCAAAACAAAACGGCAATATCAAAAGGATCTACTGAGTTTCACTGAAGAAAACTTCTACAAAACCAGTTCCAGAGAGTATTTCAGGGCATTTGATTAACAGTAAGATAATTAAAACCCTCCCGCAGTATTGCTGAGAAATAAAGATGGAAGAATCACCCATAACAACAAGGAACGCAGAAATCATGGAAGAAGCATTCAACAAGCTCTTGCACTGTGATGAATCTGAAAAGCTTTTAACAATGGACGCAAGAACCACTGTAAAAACCAAACCAGAAAATATAAACCTAACTACAGTACGAGAAATAGAAACTGCACGTGAAGAAATGAAAAACTATGAAGAATATGGGAACTGCAAGTGTTTGTGGAAGTGTCGAAGTACGCTGGTAAAAATATTCAGACAACTTTACATGTTATTTTACAAACAACAGAAAATTTCCCAGAAGAATGGACCACAGTTATAATTAACCTTTTTTATAAGAAAGGAGATAATAGTGATCCAGACAACTATAGAGGAATCTCGCTCTTGGACTGTTCCTACAAGACTTTTTCAAGATTTTACAAATAGAATCAAAGAACATCTGGATAAGGAACTTTTGGAATACCAAGGAGGCTTCGCACCTTGGAGAAGCTGTGCCGAACAAATAATTACTCTGCAATTAATCATGGCTTATTACCTCAAATGAAACAAGCCTCTCTCAGTTTCATTTACAGATTTTAGGAAGGTATATAATTCTGTCCATAGATCCTCACTGTTAAAAATTCTGAGCCATTTCGAATCCACCCAAAATTAATTAAACTGACAGAGCTTACCTTAACAAATACAAATTCGAAAATTAAGTTCAGAGAGGAACTTTGTAAAACAGTTTTGGTAAAAACTGGTTTAAGGCAGGGAGAGGGTCTGTTACCACTTCTTTTCAATTGTGCCCTTGAATACATAATGAAGGAATGATACAAGTACAATCCAAAGGATAGTAAGATTGGAACACAATAAGACGATATGAAGTTGAACTCTTTAGGATTATCAGATCACCTCGCTCTACACACCAACTACAGTCAAGAAACAAAACAACGAATACTATCATTACGTGAAATAGCCCAGTGTATTGGCCTTAAAAATCTTTTTAGAAAACTGGAATAATGCTAACAAAATTGGAATTGAAGAACACGACATAATTGTTGTTGAAAAGTTTAAGTAATTGGGAGAAATAATAACACACAATCTGAATGAGAAACCATAATGGCAGAGCAGAATAAAAAAATTAATTAAAACACATGTTGTTACTAAGATGACATATAACAAAAAATGACTCTCAATAGCCGTAAAACTGAAACAATACAAAATAGTCACACAGCATCAAGTAACATATGCTAGAGAAACTATATTTAAAATAACCAAAATTGTAACAATATACAGACTATTCAAAATAGAAAGTAGGCTTGTCAGAATATGTATGAGTAAAAAACACAAAAAAGAAGACTTTCGAGAATAGCTTCAAATGAAACAGTTTATAAATAAATAGAACCAGTGACAAATACAATGAAAAAGAAACAGATCCCTTTCCTAGAACGTTTGATGAGTACAACAGAAAATAAGAGAATAATTGAGAAGATACGGAATAGCAAGAGCAGTATCAGATGGATCACAGAGATCAAGGGGGACATAATAAAATTGCGGATTAGACGGAGAATTTGAAAGGAAAGACATGCACTCAAGATACTTCAGGACATACATATCACACTACCAATAAAAATTAACAGAGAACGCGGAGGGTGATTTCAGATGGGAAGGGCACTATCTAAAAGAATGCAAAAAATATTATGTCAACAAAAAAGAAGTACTTAGTTCATAATATTGGTCTAATTTAGGCCAATAAATAAATAAATTTTGATAAAATTTTATTTATCGACTCTGGGTACTCATTATGGATGCCAGCTCCCCTTTCTTCAATAAGACCTTTTTCGTTAACTTTAAAGATGATCCCTTGTTCGCCATTGTTCCCAACCTCCAATTAGGATGTCGTATCGCCAGTGCAAGTGCACTTATTTCGACATGTAATGGTACTTGCTCCCACGTCTTATATATCCTCTATGCTGGTTCGTACGCTGAAACTTCATCTTCTCGTACTGATTTCACAGTTGATGACGTTGAAGCTCTTGAATCGCCTGCAGTATTGGTATTTCTGACAAAATCTGAAAAACTTCTATTTCGTTGTCATAGACAACCCCTTTCATTTCTACAGAAGTCAATTCCCGGTGCGTAATGCAAAACTGTTGATACAATTCATTGCCCATTAAATTATATCTCGAACCGCGCGACCGCTACGGTCGCAGGTTCAAATCCTGCCTCGGGCATGGATGTGTGTGATGTCCTTAGGTCAGTTAGGTTTAAGTAGTTCTAAGTTCTAGGGGACTGATGACCTCAGAAGTTAAGTCTAATAGTGCTCAGAGCCATTAGAACCATTTTGAAATTAGATCTTTCGCATATCGATGCGCTCACAGCTGTTAACGCAAAGCCATTGTCTCGAAATAAATTCGGGAAAAACTGTGTTGCGTCAGAGAGTTCATGTTTCCCTCCTTCCTCTTATTTTCACCCATATCTGCTACACCTTCAGCTTTCACACTGAAGAGCCAAAGAAACTGATACACCTGCCTGTATCGTGTAGAGCCCAAGAAAGCAAGAAGAAGTGTCGCAACACGACGTGTCACGAACTCGATTAATGTCTAAAGTAGTGCTAGAGGGAACTGACACCGTGAATCCTGCAGGTCCATCACCAAATTCGTAAGAGGACGAGGGGGTGGAGATCTCTTCTGAACAGAACGTTCCAAGCAATCCTAGACGTCCTCAGTAATGTTCATGTCTGGGGAGTTTGGTAGCCAGCGAAGTTTTGAAACTCGGAAGAGAGGTCCTGGAGCCACTCTGGAGCAATTCTGGACATGTGGGGTGCTGGAATTGCCCAAGTCCGTCGGAATGCATAATGCACATGGATGGATGCTGAGTTGCTTACATACAGGTCACCTGTCACAGTCGTTTCTGGACTTATCAGGGATCCCATATCACTCCAACTGTACACGCCCCACAGTACCCTGCTCACATGCAGGGTCCATGTATTCATGAGGTCGTCTCCATAACCGTACACGCCTATCCGCTCGATACAATTTGAAACGAGACTCGTCCGACCAGGCAACATGTTTACAGTCATGAACAGTCCAATGTCGGTGTTCAGGGGCCCAGGTGAGGCATAAAGCTGTCTTCACGAGTAGGCCTTCGGCTTTAAAGCCCACATCGATAATATTTCGTTGAATAGTTCGCAAGCTGACACATCTTGATGGCCCAGAATTGAAATCTGTAGCAAATTGCGGATGGGTTGCACGTCTGTCACGTTGAACGATTCTGTTCAGTCGCCGTTGGCCCCGTTCTAGCAGGATCTTTTCCCGGCCGCAGCCATGTTTGGGATTTGATGTTTTACCGGATTCCTGATATGCATGGTGAACTCTTGAAATGGTCGTACGGGAAAATTCCCATTTCATCGTTACATAGGAGATGTTGTGTCCCACCGCTCTAGCGCCGACTATAAGACCACGTTCAAACACACTTAAATCTTGATAACCTGCCATTGCAGCAGCAGTAACCAATGTAACAACTGCTCCAGACACTTGTTGTCTTATATAGGCTTTGCTTACCGTGGCGCCGTATTCTGCCTGTTTACATATCTCTGTATATAAATACGTATGCCTATACAAGTTTCTTTGGCACTTCAGTGTATGTAACTTCACATCCGCTTGAGAACGTGTCGGAGATTGCTGACTCACCGCCATATCGATGGTTCACTTACAGGGACGTTCAGACAAAGGGACAATCATACACACACAGACGTCGACAGCATTATGAAAAATTTGGCCAAATTATTTTCACCCACCAAGAAGCTCTCGATGTTGACCTTCTGAATTCGTTAACAACACTGACTGTTTAACTAGATTACATACCGCCTCGAACGCTCGCCCACCGTCCTCGCTCTCCTGGAGGCGGAGAACGATTGGTACCCAATCTACATCATGAAAACACAAAAACGTTAATAACATGAACATTATTAATTTTGGACTCTTTTCTATATTAACAAAAATACTTGTTTTCAGATGCTCTTGAATGTATAACACTGAAAATTCAATTTTCCATCATTAACTTTGATCTCGATTTTTCTCAAAAAATTGAAAGTGTATAGCAAATAGCAGAAACGCGTTTCTCTTCATTGTCAATATAGTTCGTCCTTGTAAGACTTTATAAAAATCTGTGATCCACATGTCACTCTCTCAACTTATGAGTTCGAATACCATAAATTTCCTTGAGACAGAAAAGGTTTTTCCCATGTGGGTTTAGAACATGTCTCTCGTGCTAAGCTCAGCTTGCCCTGTTCTCATACGATATTCTACAAACCGTAGAAGGAGAACAACAGGCAAATTCTTTGTTCGAGTGATGATGATGGTCAACAAACCTTACATGATTTATGGGAATTGACTGTTCGAAGAAGTCCTTCCTACACGAATTTGGGGATGGAGCAGGATTCACGGTGTCAATTCCCTATAGCACTACTTTAGACATTAATCGAGTCCGCGATACGTCGTGTTGCAACACTTCCTACAAGAAATTTTGTATACGCTAGGCTTCCTAACCCCCTCCCCCCCATTGAACCATGGATCTTGCGGTTGGTGGGGAGGCTTGCGTGCCTCAGCGATACAGATAGCCGTACCCTAGGTGCAACGACAACGGAGGTGTATCTGTTGAGAGGTCAGAAAAACTTGTGGTTCCTGAAGAGGGGAAGCAGCCTTTTCAGTAGTTGCCGATGCAACAGTCTGGATGATTGACGGAGCTGCCCTTCAACACTAACCAAAACGGCTTGCTGTGCTGGTATTGCGAACAGTTGAAAGCAAGGAGCAACTACATCCGTAATTTTTCCCGAGGGCATGCAGCTTTACTGTATGGTTAAGTGATGATGGCGTCCTCTTGGATAAAATATTCCGTGTTGAATAGTCCCACAATTGGATCTCTGGGTGGGGACTACTCAGGAGGACGTTGTTTTCTGGAGAAAGAAAACCTTCGGTTGTACGGGTCGGAGCGTGGAATGTCAGATTCCTTAATCGGACAGGTAGGTTAGAAAATTTGAAAAGGGAAATGCATAGGTTTAAGTTAGATATAGTGGGAATTAGCGAAGTTCGGTGGCAGGAGGAACAAGGCCTGTGGTCAGGTGTGTGCTGGTCAATCCACCCTAATCAGGCAGTTGCTGTTGAGCGGTAGGGCCGGGCCACATAAGCAACATTCACAGTTGATAACAACAACATTTTTGTCAAACTTTTCTTTAGGAATTAAAATTTTATCTTTAAAAATTTTTGTGATATGGTAAGTTAGCAAAGAATCCATACAAGCACGGGCAAGCGCCCTATTCAAACAACAACATTAATCTTTAAGCAGGCATTAAGTGATTCGTAAGTTAATTAAAAAAAATGGTTCAAACGGCTCTGAGCACTATGGGAATTAACATCTAAGGTTATCAGTCCCCTAGAACTTAGAACTACTTAAACCTAACTAGCCTAAGGACATCACGCACATCCATGCTCGAGGCAGGAACCAGCGACCGTAGCGGTCGAGCGGTTCCAGACTGAAGCTCCTAGAACCGCTCGGCCACACCGGCCGGCCAAGTTAATTAAATTCTGTACACAGTAAAACTCGCAAAAGGAGACTACAATAATGAGATAAAGTTTAACCAGTCATGGATATCACAATTTTTTTAAAAATAAAATACAAACAGATGCACCCCTTCGTGATAGATTTTCAAAACAGGTGACGTCACATAGACACGGGGTAATTCAAGTAGCAGAAGGGGGGCCCACTAGACCCAGACCAGAGGTGGCTAGACCCAGAACCCACAGCAAGCGGGCGAGCTGGACAGGGTGCCGCGCACAGTACACTATAACACACTGGGAAAAGGTGTCTTAGAGCCCGTGCTACTATACAATTTCAGAGAAAAAGGGGTGGTCGGGGGGGGGGGAGGAGAGAAAACGGCAAACATTAATTCCTCAAACGTAAAATAACTACAATCCATAAAATAATAGCCTATTTCACGAACATTGAAATAAAATAGTCAAGAGTGAATCAATAACAAACGTCCTTGACGTCACCTTGGAGGACGAGGGCGAATAGTATAATACCAAGTCAGCTTACAAATTTAAACTACACTAGTAGGTTAACCGATGCTCACTGAAACTGGGGAGCCTGTTTAAATTACCCCTTAACAGAATACTGATAAACACTCAAGAAAGACTACCACTTCACTGTTTACCAGTGAACAAGTAATGCAGTTAGATAACACAGAATGTAAAGATTCAATGTTAAGTCTGTGCTTTGAACCAACTGCAACAACGTCCACACAGCTCACTGTACCAGGAAAAATATTACAGTTTCACCATACTAGCTTAGGCCGTCCGTCACTCCGAACAGCAATTTTTGTTTTGGTCATCAGCCTACTGACTGGTTTGATGCGGCCCGCCACGAATTCCTTTCCTGTGCTAACCTCTTCATCTCAGAGTAGCACTTGCAACCTACGTCCTCAATTATTTGCTTGACGTTTTCCAATCTCTGTCTTCCTCTACAGTTTTTGCCCTCTACAGCTTCCTCTGGTACCATGGAAGTCATTCCCTCATGTCTTAGCAGATGTCCTATCATCCTGTCCCTTCTCATTATCAGTGTTTTCCACATATTCCTTTCCTCTCCGATTCTCCGTAAAACCTCCTCATTCCTTACCTTATCAGTCCACCTAATTTTCAAGATTCGTCTATAGGACCACATCTCAAATGCTTCGATTCTCTTCTGTTCCGGTTTTCCCACAATCCATGTTTCACATCCATACAATGCTGTACTCCAGACGTACATCATCGGAAATTTCTTCCTCAAATTAAGGCCGGTATTTGATATTAGTAGACTTCTCTTGGCCAGAAAGGCCTTTTTTGCCATAGCGAGTCTGCTTTTGATGTCCTCCTTGCTCCATTCGTCATTGGTTATTTTACTGCCTAGGTAGTAGAATTCCTTAACTTCATTGACTTCGTGACCATCAATCCTGATGTTAAGTTTCTCGCTGTTCTCATTTCTACTACTTCTCATTACCTTCGTCTTTCTCCGATTTACTCTCAAACCATACTGTGTACTCATTAGACTGTTCATTCCGTTCAGCAGATCATTTAATTCTTCTTCACTTTCACTCAGGATAGCAATGTCATCAGCGAATCGTATCATTGATATCCTTTCACCTTGTATTTTAATTCCACTCCTGAACCTTTCTTTTATTTCCATCATTGCTTCCTCGATGTACAGATTGAAGAGTTGGGGCGAAAGGCTACAGCCTTGTCTTACACCCTTCTTAATACGAGCACTTTGTTCTTGATCGTCCACTCTTATTATTCCCTCTTGGTTGTTGTACATATTGTATATGACCCGTCTCTCCCTATAGCTTACCCCTACTTTTTTCAGAATCTCGAACAGCTTGCACCATTTTATATTGTCGAACGCTTTTTCCAGGTCGACAAATCCTATGAAAGTGTCTTGATTTTTCTTTAGTCTTGCTTCCATTATTAGCCGTAACGTCAGAATTGCCTCTCTCGTCCCTTTACTTTTCCTAAAGCCAAACTGATCGTCACCTAGCGCATTCTCAATTTTCTTTTCCATTCTTCTGTGTATTATTCTTGTAAGCAGCTTCGATGCATGAGCTGTTAAGCTGATTGTGCGATAATTCTCGCACTTGTCAGCTCTTGCCGTCATCAGAATTGTGTGAATGATGCTTTTCCGAAAGTCAGATAGTATATCGCCAGACTCATATATTCTACACACCAACGTGAATAGTCGTTTTGTTGCCACTTCCCCCAATGATTTTAGAAATTGTGATCCCTTCTGCCTTATTTGACCGTAAGTCCTCCAAAGCTCTTTTAAATTCCGAATCTAATACTGGATTCCCTATCTCTTCTAAATCGACTCCTGTTTCTTCTTCTATCACATCAGACAAATCTTCACCCTCATAGAGGCTTTCAATGTATTCTTTCCACCTATTTGCTCTCTCCTCTGCATTTAACAGTGGAATCCTACAGCTGTTGTACCATTTCCTGCTGCTGTTGATAGTAGCCGATACTCATCTGACCAGAAATCCTTGTCTTCCTTCCACTTCACTTCACTGACCCCTACCGAACAGCAGTAGTACGAATTAATACACCTCGCTTACTCGGAGTGTATCACATCACCAAATCCAGATAAACCTTTAACCAAACACCATAACACGTGTTGCCGGCCGGAGTGGCCGAGCGGTTCTAGGCGTTTCAGTCTGGACCCGAGCGACCGCTATGGCCACAGGTTCGAATCCTGCCTCGGGCATGGATCTGTGTCATGTCCTTAGGTTAGTTAGGTTTAAGTAATTCTAAGTTCTAGGGGACTGATGGCCTCAGAAGTTAAATCCCATAGTGCTCAGAGACATTTCAACCGAAAACACGTGTTTACTTAAACAGTACTAAATAGAGGGGACCTTTTGGTTGGAAAGACAACAGTTTCCTGTCATGGTGCCGATACTTGGGAAGCAAAGATTAGTATAAAATGGGCACCAAAAACATGACAAGCAATTCTCACCAAATCCTTTATGAAATCTAATACAGATCTAAATCAGGGCCGCACGACACGATTCGGGTAATGTGACCGATTCCAGTTCCCACACTACAAGCCAGGTTCGGTCTTGCAAACTTGTCAAACACACCACAACCTCTGCGTCGTGCCCCGGCCAGCTCAACCACGCTACCCCCGTTTCCCCAGCGCCGCGCGGCTCTCCCGCTGTCCCACTCTAGCGCCACACGCCGTCGCGGCCAAAAGCCACGTCAAACGGCCGAGCCCAAAGATTACACCATGTCGACCCGATCTATCAATCGATACGAACCGACACAGATAAGGGTGAATACAGGGCTATAAACTCAAAATCAAATAGGGGTAATGCAGGGGTAGGCATAATAATGAATAAAAAAAAATAGGAGTGCGGGTAAGCTACTAGAAACAGCATAGTGAACGCATTATTGTGGCCAAGATAGACACGAAGCCCAAGCCTACTACAGTAGTACAAGTTTATATGCCAACTAGTTCTGCAGATGATGAAGAAGTTGATGAAATGTATGATGAGATAAAAGAAATTATTCAGATAGTGAAGGGCGACGAAAATTTAGGTCTTGAGTGACTGAAATTCCATAGTAGGAAAAGGAAGAGAAGGAAATGTAGCAGGTGAACATGGATTGTCGGTAAGGAATGAAAGAGGAAGCCGCCTGGTAGAATTTTGCACAGAGCATAACTTAATCGTAGGTAACACTTAGTTTAAGAATCATGAAAGAAGGTTGAGTAATATAAGAAGCCTGGCGATACTGGAAGGTTTCAGATAGATTATATAATTGTAAGACAGAGATTTAGGAACCAGGTTTTAAATTGCAATATATTTCCTGGGGCCGATGTGGAGTCTGACCACAAGCTATTGGTTATGAAATGTAGATCAAAACTGAAGAAACTGTAAAAAAGAGGCAGTTTAAGTAGATGGGACTTGAATAAACGGAAAGAACCAGAGGTTTTGAGGACTTTCAGGAAGAGCACTAGGGAACGATTTACAAGAATGGGGGAAAGAAATACAGTACAAGAAGAATGGGTATCTTGGAGAGATGAAATAGTGAAGGCAGTAGAGGATCAAGTAGGCAAATAACAAGGGCTAATAAAAATTCTTGGGTAACAGAAGAGATATTGAATTTAATTTGAGAAAGGAGAAAACACAAAAATGCAGTAAATGAAGCAGGCAAAAAGGAATACAAACGTCTCAAAAATGAGATCGACAGAAAGTGCTAAATGGATAAGCAGGGATGGCTAGAGCACCAATTTAAGGATATAGAGGTCTATATCACTAGGGGTAATATAGATACTGCCTACAGAAAAATTAAAGAGGTCTCTGGAGAAAAGAGAACCACCCTGAATATCAAGAGCTCAGATGGAAAACCAGTTCTAAGCCAAGAAGGGAAAGCAGAAAGGTGGAAGGAATATATAGAGGGTCTATACAAGGGCAATGTTCTTGAGGACAATATTATGGAAATGAAAGATGAAGTAGATGAAGATGTAATGGGAGATATAATAATGCGAGAAGAAGTTGACAGAACATTGAAAGACGTAAGTCGAAACAAAGGCCCTGGGAGTAGACAAAATTCCATTAGAAGTACTGATAGCCTTGGGAGAGCCAGGCCTAACAAAACTCTACCATCTGGTGAGCAAGATGTATGAGACACGCGAAATACCCTCGGACTTCAAGAATAATATAATAATTCCAATCCCAAAGGAAGAAGGTTTTGACAGATATGAAAATTACCGAACTATGAGTGTAATAAGCAACGGCTGCCAAATAGTTACTCGAATTCTTTACAGACGAATGGAAAAACTGGTGGAAGCCGACCTTGCGAAAGATCAGTTTGGATTCCGTAGAAATGTTGTAACACGTGAGGCAATACTAACCTTACGACTTATCTTAGAAAATAGATTTCTGACATTAGTAGACTTAGAGAAAGCTTTTGACAATGTTGACTGGAATACTTTCTTTCAAATTCTGAAGATGGCAGGTGTCAAATCTAGGGAGCGAAAGGCTATTTACAATTCGTACAGAAACCGGATGGCAGTTACAAGAGTCGAGGGGCATGAAAGGGATCAGTGGTTGGGAAGGAGTGAGACAGGGTTGTAGCCTATCCCCGATGTTATCCAATCTGTATATTTTGCAAGCAGTAAAGGACACAAAAGAAAAATTGGAGTAGGAATTAAAATCCATGGAGAAGAATTAAAAACTTTACGGTTCGTCGATGACATTGTAATTCTGTCAGAGATAGCAAAGGACCTGGAAGAGCAGCTGAACGGAATTGACAGTGTTTTGAAAGGAAGGTATAAGATGAACATCAGCAAAAGCAAAACGAGGATAATGGAATGTAGTCCAATTAAATCGGATGATGCTGCAGGAATTAGATTAGGAAATGAGACACGTAAAGTAGAAAATGAGTTTTGCTATTTGGTGAGCAAAATGACTGATGATGGTCGAAGTAGAGAGGACATAAAGTGGACATAAAATGTAGACTAGCAATGGTAAGGAAAGCGTTTCTGAAGAAGAGAAATTTGTTAACTTCGAGTATAGGTTTAAGTGTCAGGAAGTCGTTTCTGAAAGTATTTGTAAGAAATGTAGCCATGTATGGAAGTGAAACGTGGACGATAAATAGTTTAGACAAGTAGAGAGTAGAATCTTTCGAAATATGGTGCTCTAGAAGAATGCTGAAGATTAGATGGGTAGATCACATAACTAATGAGGAGGTGTTGAATAGAATTGGGGAGAAGAGAAATTTTTTCCTCAACTTGACTTGAAGAAAGGATCGCTTGGTTGGACATATTCTGAGGCGTCAAGGGATCACCAATTTAGTACTTAGTAGAGGGGGACCAAGAGATGGATACACTAAACAGATTCAGAAGGATGTAGGTTGCAGTAGGTACTGGGAGATGAAGAAGCTTGCACAGGATAGAGTAGCCAGTCTCTGGACTGAAGACCACAACAACAACAAAAGGCTTCCTAAGTCTAAAATCATCCGTGAGTAATACCCTAATCCCATCTGGAGGATGAAACATATTATTAATGTCATATCTTAAAATTCCTTCAAAATTAGAAGAAATTCCCTCAAAGGCCACAAATACAAAGGGGTGCACCTACAGGGTTTTCTCCTAACTCCATAGCCCGACGAGTTTGCTTCTTGAATGATCCATTTTCGTTATATAGACGTCAAGCATGCAAGTTCCTCAGTTAGAGTATCCAGAATGGCAATAGCATACACTCTGCATGCAGATTTCCAGCGACTTCAGATCATTTTTATGGTGGATGGCATGTCTTTGCATGTAGAAATCGATCGATTACATCCAAAAATTGAATCTGGGCATCAATTTCAGCCACTATGGTAAATCTATTGCTGGAATGGAGCCGGTTGGAACGGTTCAAAAAAGAGTTTCAAGTCTCTGTACGTAAAATAAGAAAAAAAATGTTGGCAGCGTGTCCTCAGAAGCACTGTGGATGAAAAGCTAATAATCAGTGTTCTATCCACAATGTCTTCCAAGAATAAAATTGCATCTATGGGTCATGAATAGCTATCCATATCCACTCTGTAATGTCCATTAAATGAGAAAGACGTTCACATCAGCACTCAACGGCGAAGCTTGACTGCCTCCTCATCCAGTTTTTCAAACATAGATCTCAAAGACTCTTGGAGAAGGACCCGTGTAAAAAGAGATACCACATTGGAACTCACAAGTAAGCCCCAAGGACGTAACCTCAAATATTTCAGCCATCGAAGAAAAACCACATATTTGGGGAATGGTATTCGTTCTTACCAACTCAAGTTGATTTTATGAACCAATAGCTAATCCGAGAATATTACCAAGAATTACAAAGCTGGGAATGCCTATACAGTCATTCAATTTTTCTCTTTTTCGACATTATCTCGCTGAGATTTTAACAGTGCTTTTTAATTTTTCTAAGTTTTTCAAAACTTGTTTAAAAATCAGAGTACAATACCTTACGGATCTAGATTATAAAATCAGCCGATATAGATATTCTTTTCGCAAATGTAGACATTTGTCGAGAAAGATAACACTCCTCCGACAAATCCTGGATCTAATGTTTTCTCCAGTATTGTTGGTAACGAAACAGAAACCACCGTGCATTTAGGTATACTTTACCCACTCTTATCATTAAGTAGACAATTCCTTGGCAGAGTTTATATATGGTACAATGATTGTTTGCTTCCTCTCTGAATTGCCCGTCTGAAGGTGACAACTAGCTGGTCGAAATCGGTTGCGACATTGTAAAATGCTGTTCAGTTAGCGTCGAAAAAATGAAAGAAGATGCAATTAATAAAGTAAGACTTATTTCAGAGGTCAGTTTTGTGCCTCTGTGGCGGAAAACTAGACGCCATGCCTCACTAATCAGTTAATACCGTTGTACCCTTCCTCTTTGTGTGTGCTACTCGAAATGTTCCGATTAACTTCTACGCAGCGATGGAAGGAAAACCCCTGAGAATGATGCCCAAAAGCTTTCTAAGTTAGGTAAACTAAATACCAAAACGTCTCAATCATTTACCGAAAATCAGCAGCATGTCTTTTCTCTCTGATCTCGATTTATGGTTCTGTACCGCCATCCCGAACTGTGGTTGTAAACCAACAGGTGCCATCAACGTATAGCCTTGCTTCTCATTTTTTACGGGCAGCAAACGAAAAAATAGTAGGCACACTCTGCAGCCATAATTAACTTTACAAGGGAAATATGACCTGCGTAAGTTGTTCGTAAATACTCTGAAGAAATCCTGCCTACTGAACTAATACATATCCAGCTGAAAGACAAACTCGTAGTTTATATTAACTCATCTGTGTAGCAGCAACGAGGAATAAATTCTTTAATTACACAAAATTAAATGGACAGAGTTATTGTGAGTGGGAAGGACAGTTACAGTATGCACTGGGCCTTACCGAGGTGATACGTCGTGATAGCGGACAACATCAGTATGCTCACACTACCAGTATTGACCGGTCAGTCTGTACACTGTTTCGGAAAGGAAATACCTGGTTAGGTGGCTACTAAGTCTCAGTGCATCTCCTATACCGTAGACAAAAGTGACATCCCCGCCCAGTACCCTTGCCCGGATGGAATAATCACTAGCGGGAAAAGCGCTCCAGAACAGCAGTGGCTCTGTGACTAGCGAGAATTTAATTCTAACGATCGTTCAAAGCATCCTTATGTAACAGAGCACAAATGGGTTACCACCAGCAGTTCCTTTATCCCTCGTGAACTGTTTCTCGGTAGTGTATCACTCTCAGCAAGCCACAAAACTTAGAATACCAAGAATCAAGGACTGGCACTAAATCAAGCCAGAGTAACAGTAATATTCGCGCAATGGAATCCCTATAAATCACGATTCAGCACCCAGGTACTTTCTTTAGAAACTCTGTCTTAAGCGTACGTTGTAGACAGAGGACATTAATATAGTCACACGCGCGAGTAGCTATTGTATATTCACAGTAAAAATAAAATCCCAAAACTACTTTATTTTATCTCTCTGAACCTTAAGACTATTACACATTTAATATATATCTTAGCGCTTCATTAGCCGTCTTTTCCTAGTTGTTGTTGTGGTCTTTAGTCCAGATACAGCTTTGATGCAGCCCTACATGCTACTCTGTCCTGAGCAAGATTCTTCATCTCCAACTACCTACTGCAACCTACATTCTTCTGAATCCTTTTAGTTAATTCATCTCTTGGTCTCCCTCTACGATTTTTACCTTCCACGCTGCCCTCCAATACCTAACTGGTGGTCCCTTGATGCCTCAGAACATGCCCTACCAACCGATTCCTTCTTCTAGTCGAGTTGTGCCACAAATTCCTCTTCTCCCCAATTCTGTTCAGTACCTCCTCATTGGTTACGTGATCTACCCATCTAATCTTCAGCATTCTTCTGTAGCACCACATTTCGAAAGCTTATATTCTCTTCTTGTCTAAACTATTTATTGTCCATCTTTCACTTCCATATGTGGCTACACTCATTCCAAATATTTTCAGAGAAGACTTCCTGACTCTTAAATCTATACTCGATGTTGAAAAATTACTCTTCTTCACCTACGCTTTCCTTGCCATTGCCAGTGTACATTTTATATCCTCTCTACTTCGTCCATCATCAGTTATTTCGCTCCCCAAATAGCAAAACTCATTTACTACTTTAAGCGTCTCATTTCCTACTCTAATTCCCTCAGCATCACCTGATCTAAATCGACTACATTCCTTTATCGTCGTTTTGCTTTTGTTGATGTTCATCTTATATCCTCCACTGCCCATTTCGTTCGGCTGCTCTTCCTGGTCCTTTGATGACTCTGACAGAAATACAATGTCACTGGCAAACCGCAAAGTTCTTATTTCTTCTCAATGCATTTCAACCTTTTCAGACCTGATTTTTTATTTGCTCATTACAAAAACATCTGACATCATTTTTACATTCAGGTGAGTCTCCTGACAACATTTTTGTAAGAAAAAATTTCATATGATCTCTAGATTTCTAGATATTTAATGTAAACAATTGCGTTCATCAGGTCTCGAGCTTCATGTCATACATTAAGGAGGTTAACACTATGGATCAAGTATGCCACTCTTTATTTCACTTTAAAACAGAAGAAACAATAAAAATAATTCCAAATTACAGTTCTTATTTAAATAACAATGGTCAACACACTAATTTTAATGTTTCATATGAAACTGCAAAAAAACAATTTCTGTTCTTTAGGAGACACAAATGAACTTTACATTTTCTGCACTGAATTCTAGAACGCCCTGTACATTTTGGAAAGTTCACTAGGAGCTCCTACTCATGCAAAGCTAAATGGTCAATGGAATCAAACTGTATCTCTGTAGCTGATCATAATTCTCCTGTTTTCTTGGTATAACTCTCATGTCTGAAGCCAGTCCTTCCTCAGATGGTCGCCCCCTCTTCTTTTCAGTCACTTTCTTCTAGCACGGTGTCAATCCATCTGCTACCCTGATATGAAAGGAAAGAAGGTCCATTTGCTTGTTCTTTGAGATGGACAGGTTGTCTGTATCTTGTCTGTTTTCCAACCAACTTTGCACAATGGCAAAATCAAACAGCATGAAAATTCATACGCAAAGGCCATTTTCGAGATCTGATGAAAACTCTGTAGCAGCTTATCAATTGATCAAATAGATCCACACTACCCATTGCATGATTATATCTTTTCACTATTTCAGGTTTTTCTACTTTCACATATTTATGGTGTTTTCTGTCCTAATACTCAACTTCACCCACAGAGCTTTTACCAACGAAGTTTGAACACAATACAACTAGCGAATTGTCTAACCATTTACACATGGTAATGTCATCAGCACTAATGATTTCTTCACAGAAACCTCTGTTTCGTTTCATTATTGTTTTATCATCTGCAAAAGGCGAGTTCTTTCCAGATCTGTTTTGACTGACAGTACCTGCTGCATTGATGCGTTGAGGTTTCAGAACTTGAAACAGATGATACGATGAAAAGAAGTTGTCAGAGTATAATTTATGACCTTCACCTTATAAAGGCACATTTGCATGCCGTGCGTGAGTTTCCTCGGAAACGCGAAATCTTAATTAAATAAATAATCAGTGACAAATAAATAAAGCCTATGGCACACAACTGCAGCGCTGTGTCGCTGATAAAACAAAAGCAGAATTACGTTACTCGTATGTTTGATTAAAGAAGGAGAGGTCTTGGATAAGTGGTGCGGGAAGCACGTATATTTTATTGACTGGCACACCGCCATATTTAATGTTATATAAAATTACTGCGAGTTGCAACCATACTAGGCACTCGATTCTGAAAAGAATTTATATTTATAAAAGTAAGTAGGATTATGAACTGTAGGCTTATTCATTGAATATATCTGATTTAACTAACTGTGTAATTTTTTGTTTAGTAGACAATCACCTCTGTACGACGTTTTGGCATGGCTGGCAAATTATTGTAATATTGAAATTTAGATTATGAGTCCGCACCTACCGCAGCAGTCTTTGGAAACGATTTAATTACGAAGTCCGATTATTTCAGTTTTATTTCACGGTCAACTACGAGTAACATTGCCTTTACGAAAAAGCCATTGTCAAGCGTCTGATACCGAATAATCAAAACCTGACGACTCATAGGAGAGCCAATCAGACAGATAAAAATAATTAATATTTTATTTTATTTTATTTTATTTTATTTATTTTATATTGGCGACTGCGTGTCGGACTTGTTATTTTGTCATTTGTTACATTGTTCTCTTTGTTTCATGTGAAAAATCAACCTTCTGGTCCTGGACTTGACTATATGAGAAATAAAAAAAAAATCAGAAGATATTTGCCAATTATAAAATTTTGCGGGAAGACGCAAAGAAGCTTCCAGCAAAATAAGGTAAGACGCAGCATCTTTGCATTAGCAGGCTTGACCAGACGTATAATTCAGTGGATTAGCTTTTCAGTAAAATTCTGTAGTGTTTCTTTTCCTCATAACAGTTTCAGTGATAAATTCCATTCTCAGTATTTTTCCTTAAACAATAACGTATGCAACAATACCAATACACGAGTGTACAATATGGCCGACTTCTGTACGATATCATGTAACATGGCCAGCAGCCATTACCAATAATCTCAAATTCAGTTTATATTTTTAAATTAACACACAGCCATTGTTGCTACGAGCGATTCATGCTCAACTGCATTTTATTTTAAAACCAGTGTCAAACATTAATTTCTTGAAATATATATCACGTGTGGCATGGTCATAACTAGAAAACAATACGCAAAGATGGAACAGCAAAGACATACTATTCAGACGCAATCCGACTCGGACGAGAGACAAGTGTTAGAAAATGACTTTACGACAGCAACCGGTAGTGACGATTCATCAAATATTGACGCAAGTGTTAACGGAAGTTTTGACAATAGGCCGTCCACCACAAAAATTTCAAAGTCTCAGTCAGAGCCCATGTTAATACATGACGTCACGTCTAATGACGCGGCGGGGGCAGAGACCTTGCAAACAGTAAACATTGCCAACATGTTACAAGTGCTAATGAAACAGAACGCGGAAAACATGGCAACCTTAAAGACACAAAATGACGAAATTAAATCTGACCTCATAGCAATCAAGGCATGTAATGACACTTTGTGTAAACGTGTGGAACTTATAGACGCCACACTGACCAAACAGATGACTGAACTCAGTACGAAATTTTCCAAGCTTAATACGAGACAAGAAAAGACTACAAATGACGTAGCACTTTTACAGACACAATTAAAAAACCTTAATGTCACGTGTGAAGCTCTTACTGAACAAATTCAAACATATCCTTCAGTACACGACAACCTTGAAAAACGAATTACTGACGTGCAGAATAAATTTGACGATGTTGAACAACACCTGACTGACATCTTACAATCTGATGCCACAGCTCATTTTCAAAATATTAATAAAGAATTTCATGATTGGGTAGAGAACAAAGACAAACATTTTGATAGATGCATACGTGAAAATTTACCAACAATTGTGCACGACTCCGTAGCGGAATACATCACTAATAACAAACAGCTGATTAGTGATGCAGTACAATCCGTCACTGCACCCATGAGACAATTCACCGATCAACCACAGTCTGAATGTAACGAAAATATCAGTCAAAATGTACAGTTCAGAAATCAATATACATTCGAGTATGACGCACACATACCGCACACGACAAACACACAAGAACAAAACACACCACGACTACAACACATACCACGACGTGCAACCACAAACACAAGCTATTATCATGGTAAACCACAGCAACATTATCGTAATTACTCGCCAGCTGAGCATTGCAGTAATTGCAGTGGAACAAATCCATATCATAATGCAAAGGAAGAAGAAAGCTTAATAAAACACAGGCAATTTCAGGCTTTTATCCCAGAAAAACGAACCATTCATCCGGTGATTTTTCTTAAATCTTTTAGTAACGCATTTCCACGCACTTGGAGTGACCGGAAAAAGATTTCATATATTGTCGGTTACATCCAAGGCGATGCAGCTGTCTGGGCATATAGTCAAGCTGACGTATGTACCACGTACAGTGAGTTTGAGCGTGCTTTTCTGAACAAATTCTGGTCGCAATCCGTCCAGGAGCGACTCAGAAGACAAATTTTAGAACCTGAAACTTTTAACAGTAAAAATGGTAACTTACGCAGATATTTTGAAAAATACTTGAACATGGGACATTTTTTAGACGAACCAGTCGCAACGCGAGATATACTCCGAGCGTTGAAGGCCAAATTGCCTTTCAACATTAAGGAAAAACTTCTACATATCCCAGATGACGATTCAGATTATTTTTTAACAGCTTTAGATTCGGTTGACATGTTACTTGAAGATCAGCGCTTCGCGCGGAAAAACAGCAGCCACAATGTTTACACTAGTGGTATGCAAAACATGCAGGCTTGCCAACACAATTCTGGCGCGCCCACAGTTGGATACGCGGTACAACAAAAACAGCAAACTCACATGCCGTCTCAGTACGGAAATCAAAATCAACACGCGTATTCCAATACAAACAATAGTTACAACAGTAATAACATTTCATGCGGCAATCCATACAAAAGGCACCGCGGTAATAACTACAACGGTAACAACGGATACAAAGGTAATAACAAAAACACAAACAGAAATAGAAATAATAATAACTACGAGCCAAGACAGCATCAAGGTTGGACTCGTAACGATCAGTACTTTCATTCAAACTCTGCTTTACCACAGCAGCCACCAGGTCAAAATTGGAGCATACCTTACGACCGACAGGTAAGTTATAATGCGCAACAGCAACAACAACCGCAAAAGTTTGGAGATCATAATAGGCAATATCCGAATGTGAATATAATAGAAATGGCACCTGATGCACAACCTCAATCTGTGTCAGTACCTAGTACAAATGATAATCCAACAAACTAGAAACAGTCACTACTTTGCCCCAGGTCGTGGCTGAAGAATCCTTGGGGGGCGGCTTCAATGTTAATCAGTTATTTGACACCACACTTGAACAACAGAATAATGATATGCCGAGTAATTCTAAACAAAAACTACCTGTTTTATTTATAAGATACAACCACAATAACAATATATCAGATGAACTTTTACAAGACAGTACACAATGTCGTTTAAACACAAATGAAATTGTTTTAGCATCCACTACTGGTGTAGTAGGTGGGATTCCAACTACTATTATCCTAGATACAGGTGCAGCTGTGAGCGTTTTATCTTTTAATTTTTATAAAAAGATGTGTGAATTGGAACCTGTGCCTGAGTTTCCTGCCCAAAACTGTAAAATAACTACTGCACTAGGTAATAAGTCATGTAGGGTTACGAAGCAAGTTTTTGTAAACGTTAAAATAGGTAATGGAACCGTACAATGGCCATTCCTGGTTGTACAAAACCTTGTGACAAATTGCATATTAGGAATAGATATTATGAGCGAGAAGGACTGCATTATAGACTTCTCCAAAGGTAAATGTATTTTAAATGATAAAGGCAGTGTAATTATTATTGATTTGGACAGGAGAACTCTAAAGCATGACAAACACTGTACAGGGTACAAGGTACAGTTAGTACTTGACAAAGACATTCAAGACATGCAAACACACTCATCTGACAGAGAGCTAATGGACTTGAAAACATTGCTTGATCATAAGATAAGTGAAGCTACAGCTCTCAGTGTACATGAACGTATAAAACTACAGGAAGTGTTATCCAAATATTTACAAGTTTTTACCAAACGATTAGGTGTTATCAACACGTATGTGTACAAGATTGAAGTTAAGCCTCACAAGATCTTCTACCATAAGACATATAACGTACCGTTATCTCAACGACCTGCTGTGTGGCAAGAATTAAAACAAATGTTAGACTGGAAGGTCATTGAACCATCCACCTCACCTTATTGTAGTCCTCTACTTGTTGTCAAAAAATCAAATGGAGGCATTAGGTTAGTGTTAGACGCACGAGCTATTAATGAAATAATTTTGCGGTTCACACAAAACCTGAAAATTTAGAAGAGCAATTACAGAAATTTCTAGATGCAAAATATTTTTCCACAATAGATCTCGCTAATTCGTTTTGGCAGGTGGGTATCACTCCTGATTCTCGGAAATATACTGCATTTATGTTCGGGGGGCGAACCTATCAGTTTTGTGTTCTACCCTTCGGACTGAATGTCAGCTCTGGGGTATTCATTACAGCCCTGGATACCGTGCTTGGCGACGATTTAGTTGAGACAGTCACACACTATGTAGATGATATACTGATAGCTACACAATCCTGGAATGAACACGTTGACACACTTCAAAGAATTTTAGAAAAATTTGCACAAGCTGGAGTCACAGCCAACCTAAGAAAATCAAAATTTGGTTGCAGTGAGATAAAGTATTTAGGACATATCATTAATTCACAGGGCATACGTCCGGATCCCAGTAAATTAGATGCTATCAGAAACTTTCCTAGCCCTCGAACTAAAAAGCAGTTAAAATCATTCCTTGGGCTATGTTCATTTTTCAGACGTTTTTTGCCACAACCACTTTTGAACAGTAAACATGTGCTAAATCTACTCAGAAGGAATCAAGTTTGGATCTGGTCGGAACAGTGCCAGAATGACTTTAATACAATTAAACATGCTTTAGTGAATGCTAACATTTTGAGCCATTCAGATTTCAATTTAGATTTTTGTATGACTTGTGACGCTTCACGTACTGGCTTGGGCTGTTGCTTATTTCAAGTTGTAAAGAATAAAGAGGAGGAACAGATAAGAATTATTGGGTTTGCGAGTCGCACTCTAACTGAATGTGAGCGTACATACTCCACTACTGAGTTAGAAACACTTTCCATAGTATGGGCATTCAAGAAATTCAATTATTATTTATTTGGAAAACATACGGTAATTTACACCGATCACCAGGCCCTGACATTTTTGTTAACTTGTAAACTTGTACATCCTAGACTATCACGATGGGCAGTTACACTTCAGAACTACTCTTTTGAAATTAAGTACATAAGAGGTAAGGACAACACCATTGCAGACACTTTGTCTAGACTTCCACAAGGTATGAATGATACCAACAGTGACTTAGAAAATATAAATGACTACAGGATTCTCTTAATGCAAGACAAGCAGTATCACCAATATTATATTGATATGTGCAGAAACATGGCTGAATTACAAAAATCTGATCCTCACTGGTATAAGATAATAACATTACTGGTAGAAAAACACAACCATCCTTTGACTCAGTATTACAAGTTACACAATGATGTGTTATTTTACCGCCGACATCCAAATGCTACTAACTGGTGTGTATGCATTCCCAAAGAGTCTGAACGTAATCTAATTTGGCACACACACTTAGTTTGGGGTCATTATGGGACGAAAAAGTGTTTGGCAAAGCTCAGTACATACTGTTATTTTAGCAATATGAGAAGAAAAATTTACAGGGAACTAAAAACATGTGTCATATGTCAAAAATCAAAACCTCAGAATTTATCCACAAAAACAGATTTACATTCTATTTTACCTGGTAGACCCCTGGAAATTCTGTGTACTGACATTAGTGGACCGCATCCAGCAAGCTCTGGAGGCGTCAAATATATCTTAGCTTTTTACGATATATTTTCTAAACACGTAAAACTTTATGCCTTAAAATCCGCCACTGCAAATGCTATAATACGAAGATTCTCAAGTGATTACCTGACGCACGTGGGAAAACCTAAAGCAATTCTGTCAGATAATGCAGCATACTACTCTGGGTACAAATGGAGAAATTTCTTGAAGGACAATAACATTAAAAGTATATTTATTTCGAGGTTTAGTCCACAATGTAACGCGACTGAGAGACTTTTCCGAGAATTAAATCGATTCATGAGGACCTATATTTCATCAAAACATACTAATTGGGTGTCCTACCTAAGTCTTTTCGAAGACGTACACAATAACTTAAATATTTACGATACAAATTACACACCTAACGAGATCATGTTCAATTGCAAACAGAACGATCAGTGGATAGAACCATTACCTAAGTTGTCAGACAAGGAAATCACACCTGAACAGAAAATAAAAGAAGTATTGACTACGCTGACACATCACGCACAGATACGAAACAAACATCACAGAAACATAATAAAAAGAAAACAAAAATTCGAGGTAGGAATGCTTGTACTACTTCGTACTCATCATAAATCTGTTGCACTCAAACGACGCAACGCTAAGTGGCGTCTGCTATATGAAGGACCTTATATAATTGTTAACATACCGCACCCTGGTGCGTATCTGTTACAACATCGTAGAACTAACAAAATTATTGGGCTATACGCACACCGAGATCTTAGAGCATTTCATGCTGAATAATGTAAAAGTCATACCCATCAAAATATTGCTAAGCAACTCGAAAAACTCTGTTGCTACAACACAGATAATAAGTAGTATAGAAATTTTCATTTCAGCGTTCCAGAGTCGCAGTTGAAGACAGAAGAACTTTTCTTTCAACGCCGCGGTTCCACCGAGAAGACTGAATATTAAAGTAAAATTTATGATTACGTAGCAGTGAATGATATATAAATTTTTCACGGAACATTTGTGACTGTAGGTACCACTGACTTGATATGACACCTGACGAACTGACAGACGTCATCTGTGAAGCGATCTTTTACTTTGAGAAATAGATTAGACGCACATCTCTCAACACGAAAAGCATCTATCAGTAGTCAAGGCCACACAGACACTCTACACACACGCACAAAACGCGAGGAATCGAACATTTTCTCTCTCTTACTATTTTGAATATTTATTGAGTAGTGAAAACGCCTGGTCTTGCCTACTGATGTAATGAATGTTGTGTCTAACCTATCTTAATTTCAGATGACATCACAAAAAACATCAATAATATCCCAGCAAAACCGCTAAAGAGGATGTAAATATCTGCAATTCATGTAATCAAATATGACACAATGTAATAACCTATAGCTATGTAATGATGATGTAAACATGTTTATGTGCAACTGTATTATGTTTATGCTAAGAAAATATGTGACGTGTGTATGTATTATTACTTTTTTTTTTTAAAACTGATGTATAATGTAACTGTTACTGTGTGAAAATTTGAACGATAACGAGTGCCAAAATGTGAAAAACTTTTAAAAAAAAAAAAAAAATTGCGTAGTGAACCACTATTCACGGACATTAACGTACATTACTAAGTCTGCAACTACGCAGAAACCTATGTGAAAGAAACTGTTAATGACATTCATGATGCATCGTACCTTTGTTAACGCGATGAACGATTTCTTCGATGAGTAACCACGAACATTTAGGTGAGCTATATTTAAAAAAAAAAACTGAGTATGTGAAGTGCATAATTCGTGCATCGTCTAGCGACATTACTACAGTACCCAACTTCAAGATGTTAACTGGATTAAATGGACACAAAGTGCCTGTCCAGAAAACAACACGACGGGTGGAAGAATTTTGGTTGGAACTTCAGGGAATGAAATGTTCTCGAAATGTGACGGACACGCTTACCTGGACTGTCCAAGGATCGACGCCAGCTATGTGCCGTCCGAGGTTCTGCAACCAAGCTTCCACGGAATATCGAAAACGAACTGCATATGGACTAATTACTCGACGGGTCACGTCTGATCTGTAATAAACAATGCTTTTTGTCACAACGAACTGCATCACAACGACTATAATGGAAATAGGAAATGGACATGCTTATGTATCAATCACGTTGTTATACAACGAGGTTACTGTGATCAAAAAAAAACTTTACCACGACGATACTAACCTGTAAAAAATTATTGTGCAGCAGATGAATATGAACTGTGATAACGACACCATGTATATAGGTCAACGCACCTGAAAAATACGGACATTTTTCTTTGAAGCATTTCATTGCAATGCTATGTAACTAAGAACATTCAACAATCTAAAGTTGTATTGTATTATAACAAATATTGTAATTTTAAAACTAAGTTACCTGTCATAGAATGTAGTCTTCATATGTAATCTTGGTGGAATATTTTCTTTGTGCAACGACTAAGAAATGCGCGCGCACACGATCAATATGAACTGCAATACTGTGCCGCGTGATCTAAATTTACGAAATAACGGCAGTGCCGTAGTTATACAGACGCTTCTGCGCATGCGCGCACTCTGTTTTGCCAACATAAGAACTTTTTCGGCGCACGCGCGTCATTCAAATTTTGTATATAATATACAGTATAATGTAAGTCATGTAAATAGTTGTAGATAACTTAGATTTTCTTGTGCCTTTAGGTGAATTGCTCGCCTGCAGGTGTGTCCTTTCGCCTCGCAATTCAGGGGGCAATATAAAGGCACATTTGCATGCCGTGCGTGAGTTTCCTCGGAAACGCGAAATCTTAATTAAATAAATAATCAGTGACAAATAAATAAAGCCTATGGCACACAACTGCAGCGCTGTGTCGCTGATAAAACAAAAGCAGAATTACGTTACTCGTATGTTTGATTAAAGAAGGAGAGGTCTTGGATAAGTGGTGCGGGAAGCACGTATATTTTATTGACTGGAACACCGCCATATTTAATGTTATATAAAATTACTGCGAGTTGCAACCATACTAGGCACTCGATTCTGAAAAGAATTTATATTTATAAAAGTAAGTAGGATTATGAACTGTAGGCTTATTCATTGAATATATCTGATTTAACTAACTGTGTAATTTTTTGTTTAGTAGACAATCACCTCTGTACGACGTTTTGGCATGGCTGGCAAATTATTGTAATATTGAAATTTAGATTATGAGTCCGCACCTACCGCAGCAGTCTTTGGAAACGATTTAATTACGAAGTCCGATTATTTCAGTTTTATTTCACGGTCAACTACGAGTAACATTGCCTTTACGAAAAAGCCATTGTCAAGCGTCTGATACCGAATAATCAAAACCTGACGACTCATAGGAGAGCCAATCAGACAGATAAAAATAATTAATATTTTATTTTATTTTATTTTATTTTATTTATTTTATAACCTTTTGAGAGTGGAACATGAAATACTAAAACATCAGCGGGACCTAATCCAAATTTTTTACCGTATATGGTATTTAGTTCAATTGTAGCACCTTGATACAAAAGGAAATCATGTACTATTCCACTCTTTCCACACATCATGAAGACTCTGATTCCCCATGGACTTGGTTCCCCCTTGACATACTGCTTTGCAGAAAACTTCCCAGTGAAAGGAATAATTCCTTCATTGACACAAACATTTTCTTCTATAGGAAGTTCACTGCAGCATTTTCGAATGTCTGAGTAAATTGGCTTGACTTTGTAAAATTTATCTTTATTTTCAGGTGGCTTCTTCAGATTGTTCACCAAGTGTACCTTTGTTTGTAATTCTAAAAATCTGTCTTGTGACATGTTTTCCCAAAACACATCTACCTTCAGGCTTGTATCCCAATACATTCGTAAATTTCAAGGCACCACTCAACATACGCGAACCAAATAGCACCTCTAGTTCTTGAGGAACGGTCTGCTTGAATGAGGATTTGCCTTGTTGTAATGCATAAATATTAGTATGTGCTGCCATGCTAGTGAACAAATCATCTGGTATATATTTTTTGAAGTATTGGAGAACACAAGACATATACTTCAAAATTTGGAGCTTTGTATGTTTCTGCAATGGTACTTAGAGGCCTGCGTTTCGATTTTATGGATTCTTTAGGTGTCACCATTATGTTGTCACACATGTTATTCAATTCTGGGTTGTTTTCATTGCATAAAAAGTTCATTTCAGCATCCACCACCTCTCCATCATCTTCATCTTCAGATATGGTGTCTCTACACACATCATTCACACCCACTTTATATGCTCCAACACGTTTCATTATTTGTGGAGCTTGCCTTTCAATAAGTGGTGCACTGTCATCCTCATCTCCACTCAAACTAATGACAAAAATGTCACCTTTTTCAATTATGTCCATAATCAAGTCCCAATCTTTCTCCACAGAAAGATATGCGTTCTCCATATTTGCAAGCCAAAATCCAGCAATATAAAATAACATTGTATGTACAGGTCAGTTATTCTCCTCCTTGCTGCTGGTACTGGAATTAATGGAAAAATTACCGCACATAGCTACCATAGTCATGAGCAAATACAGCTGAGACACATTTTAGGCTATTTTTCCTGTTTTGCACCATTAAGGACCTGTTGTATACAAATGTATACAGTAAAATTAACTGACACATAACACAAATATAGACTGAATGAAATTGCTGAAAATTCCACTGAAAGAATGTCTAATGTTTCCAAAAGAAGGAAACCACACGAAACATTCATAAACAAAACCCAGAACGTGACTATTATAGCAATAAAGTCAACGAGTAATGGCTTCCCACAGAGAGACAATACCAGAGATTATATTTTACTATGTGGTTCACAGACTGCTCACAAGAGAGCAGCAGCTGTTGGAGCATGGCCAAAAGAAACATACACAAATGTGTACTGTGGGTTTGGGTGCATCTGACATTTCTTGTCATTGAAATATTAGTGGACAAACTTTATGTACACAATTGTGACCACCAGGTCTGAAAGGGTTAATTGCTGCTCCCAATTTTTCTTTTGTTTCCTTTACTGCTTGCTCAGTATACATATTGAATAACATCGCGGATAGGCTACAATCCTGTCTCACTCCATTCCCAACCACTTCTCTTTCATAACCCTCGACTCTTATAACTGCGGTCTTGTTTCCGTACAAATTGTAAATAGCCTTTCACTCCCTTTATTTGACCCCTGCCACCTTCAGAATTAGAAAGAAAGTTTTCCAGTCAACACTGTCGAAATCTAAATCCAAGTGTACAAATGCTAGAATCGTAGGTTTGGCTCTCTTTTATCTATTTTGTAAGATATGTCGTACTGTCAGTATCGCCTCACGAGTTCCAACATTTCTTCGGAATCCAAACTGATCCTCCCCGAGGTCGGCTTTTACCAGTTTTTACTTTCATCTGTAAAGAATTAGTGTTAGTATTCTGCTGCAGTGACTTACTAAACTAATTGTTCGATAATTTTCACATCTGTCAACACCTACTTTCTTTGGGATTGGAATTATTATATTCTTCTTGATGTCTGAGGATATTTCGCGTGTCTCATACATCTTGCACACCAGATCGTAGAGTTTTGTCAGGCCTGGCTCTCTCAAGGATATCGGTAGTTCAGATGGAATGTTGTCTACTCTAAGGCCATGTTTCGAATTAGGTCTGTCAGTGCTCTGTCAAACTCTTCACTCAATATTATATCTCCCCTTTTCATCTTCATCTACATCCTCTTCCATTTCCATAATATTGCCCTCAAGTACATCGCCCTCGTGCAGACCGTCCATATAGTCTTTCCACCTTACTGCTTTCCCTTCTTTGCTTAGAACTGGTTTTCCATCTGAGCTCTTGCTATTGATACAATTGGTTCTCTTTTCTCCAAAGGTCTCTTTCATTTTCCTGTAGGCAGTATCTATCCTACCTCCCATTGGCATATGCCTTTACATCCTTACGTTTTCCCCTAGTCATCCCTGCTTAGCAATTTTGCACTTCCTATCGATCTCATTTATCACAGATTTGTGACGAGTATCCTCCTACATCTACATGATACTCTAAAAATCACATTCAAGTGCCTGGGAGAGGGTTCATCGAACCACCATCACAATTCTCTATTATTCCAATCTCGTATAGCTCGCGGAAAGAATGAACACCTGTATCTTTCCGTACGAGCTCTGATTTCTCTTATTTTATCTTGGTGATCGTTCCTCCCTGTGTAGGTCGGTACCAATAAAATATTTTCGCATTCGGAGGAGAAAGTTAATGATTGGAATTTCGCGAGAAGCTTCCGTCGCAACGAAAAACGCTTTCTTTTAATGATTTCCAGCCCAAATCCTGTATCATTTCTTGTACACTCTCTCCCATATTTCGCGATTACTCAAAACGTGCTGCATTTCTTTGAACTTTTTCTATGTACTCCGTCAGTCCTATCTGGTAAGGATCCTACACCGCGCAGCAGTATTCTAAAGAGGACGGACAAGCATAGTGTAAGTAGTCTTCTTAGTAGGTCTGTTACATTTCCTAACTAGGGAACCTCCCCATCGCACCCCCCTCAGATTTAGTTATAGTTTGCCACAGTGGATAGGCCTTGAAAAACTGAACACAGATCAATCAATCGAGAGAACAGGAAGAAGTTGTGTGGAACTATGAAAAAATAAGCAAAACATACAAACTGAGTAGTCCATGGGCAACATAGGCAACATCAATGATGATATCAGCACAGGCGCGCCGTGGTCCCGTGGTTAGCGTGAGCAGCTGCGGAACGAGAGGTCCTTGGTTCAAGTCTTCCTTTGAGTGAAAAATTTACTTACTTTCCGTTTTGCAAATTTATGATCTGTCCGTTAGTTCACTGACGTCTCTGTTCACTGTAATAAGTTTAGTGTATGTGTTTTGCGACCGCACCGCAAAACAGTGCGATTAGTAGACGAAAGGACGTGCCTCTCCAATGGGAACCGAAAACATTTGATCGCAAGGTCATAGGTCAACCGATTCCTCCACAGGAAAATAAGTCTGATATATTCTATACGACACTGGTGACGGCATGTGCGTCACATGACAGGAATATGTTGTCGACCCACCTAACGTGCACACTTGGCGAATGGGTAAAAAGGTTGTTCTACCTTGCCCGATTTAGGTTTTCTTGTGGATGTGATAATCACTTCCAAAAATGTGATGAAAATATAAGAGTGTGTCACATAAACTGCAACAAATGAATGCAACAGTTTCACAGTCGCACAGTTTTCTCTGTGCTCTGTCAAAACATATGTTTATAACGTTTTCAAATTTTTCCGTGTGTAGAGCGTCAAATCCTGCATATGTCCAAGCAAATCTGAACATGTCCTGGAATTTTGGAGAGCGAAGTTGATTATTTGTGAGTGCCTGAACTCTGAAAATTGTCTGAAAATAAAAATTAAACTTTTCACTGGAGGGAAGACTTGAATCAAGGACCTCTCGTTCCGCAGCTGTTCACGCTAACCACGGGACCACGTCGCTCCTGAGCTCACATCGTCCTTGATGTTGCCTATGTGGCCCATAGACTACTCAGTTTGTATATTTTGCTTATTTTTTCATAGTTCCACACAACGTCTTCCTGTTTTCTCGACTGATCTGTGTTCAGTTTTTCAAGGCCTATCCATTGTGCCAACTTATAACTAATTCTGACGGGGGTGTGATGGGGAGGTTCCCTTGTAAGTATCCTGCCAATAAATCACAGTCTTAGGTTAGCCCTTCCCACAACATTTTCTATGTGTTCCTTCCAATTTAAGTTTTTCGTACTTGTAATACCTATGTATTTAGTTGAATTTACGGCTTTTAGATTAGACTGGTTTATAGTGTAACCAAAATTTAACGAGTTCCTTTTAGCACTCATGTGGATGACTTCACAGGTTTCGTTACTTAGGGTCAACTGTCACTTTTCGCATCATTCAGATATCTTTTAAATCGTTTTGCAGTTTGTTTTGATCTTCTGATGAATTTATTAGTCGAGAAACGACAGCGTCACCTGTAAACAACCGATGACGGTTGCTCATATTGTCTCCAAAACCGTTTATGTAGATAAGGAACAGCAAAGGGCCTATAACACTACCTTGGGGAACGCAAGATATCACTTCTGTTGGACTCGATGACTTTCCTTCAATTACTACGAATTGTGACCTCTCTGACAGGAAATCACAAATCCATTTACATAACAGACGATATTCCATAAGCACGCAATTTCACTACGAGCCGATTGTGTGGTACAGGGTTCAAAAGCCTTCCGAAAATCTAGAAATACGGAATCGATGTGAAATCCCGTTTCAACAGCACTCAACACTTCATGTGAATAAAGAGGTAGTTGTGTTTCACAGGAACTATGTTTTCTAAACCCATGTTGACTGTGTGTCAACAGACCGTTTTCTGCGAGGTAATTCATAATGTTCGATCACAATACGTATTCTAAAATTCTGCTGCATATCGACGTTAACGATATGGGCCTGTAATTTAGTGGATTACTCCTTCTTGAATATTGGTGTGACCTGCGCAACTTTCCAGTCTTTGGGTACGGATCTTTCGTCGAGCGAACGGTTGAAAATGATCGTTAAGTATGGAGCTGATGCATCAGCATACTCCGAAAGGAACCTAATTGGTATACAGTCTGGACCGAAAGACATGCTTTTATTAAGTGATTTAAGCTTCTTCACTACTCCGAGGATATTTACTTCAACGTTACTCATGTTGTCAGCTGTTCTCGATTCGAATTCTAGAATATTTACTTCGTCTTCTTTTGTGAAGGCATTTTGGAAGGATGTGTTTAGTAACTCGGCTTTGGCAGCACTATTTTCGATAGTATCTCCATTGCTGTCGCTCTGAGACGGCATTCATTGTTTCTTGCCGGTAACATACTTCACATACGACCAGAATCTCTTTGGATTTTCTGCCGGGTTTTGAGGCAAACTGTCGTTGTAGAAACTGTTATAGACATCTCCCATTTAAGTCCGCCCTAGATTTCGAGCTTCTGTACAAGATTGCCAATCTTGGGGATTTTGCGTCTGTTTAAGTGTGGTATGTTTGTATCGATGTTTCTGCAACAGTGTTCTGACCCACTTTGTGTACCAAGGAGGATCAGCTCCGTCGTTTGTTAATTTATTTGATATAAATCTCTCAATTGTTGCCGATACTATTTCTTTGAATCCAAGCCACATCTGATCTACACATATATTATTAATTTGGAATGATTGGAGATTGTCTTTTAGGAAGGCGTCAAGTGAATTTTTATCTGCTTTTTTGAATAGGCCTGACTCAGTCAGGCCGTGTTCACTGCCGCGCGGCTCCTCTCAACTTGCACAGTTATTGCCGCCCTTATCCCTTAAATAAAAATTTAAAAAAAATTATTGAATTTTAACTACCGCTTTCACCAGATGACGTTATATTGGACGTGAATGGAGGAGAGTAGCTACAGGGCAATGTTCTGTGTTACAAATAGCATGCCTGAGGATGCACCGATAAGTGGTGCAAAACCAGTCGATGATTCAATAAAAATCATTCATACAGCCAGTGCGGAATTTTCTTTGAAAAAAATGAAAGAATATTTATGTGTCGAAACAGCAGCCTGGCACCCAGTCTAATTTGACATAGTTTCTACGTGATTAATGAACTTACTTATTTTTATTTGGCTGGAAAAGAACCTTTATTTTTTATTTCTCAACTCCATTACAGAACGATCATGTCTTTGAGAGAACAAGCTTCAGTTGTGTGTACTTCCATTCGAAACTAACTGTTTTATTGTGACTTCAACAAATGTACTTGTCTGTACATTCCTACCTAGGAATTTCTGTTGTAAGCGCAAGGAGTTCCATTTAGTGACTGCACAACAGGTACTGCGGCATGGTTCTGCGTACAGCTATTGGAGGACTATAATTCCCAACAAAATAGGAAATACTTAACAACTTCGCATCATAGGGTCTCGCGTCGATGTTCCAGGTTGAACTTCTGCAGATCCCAGCTTCCGACGAAGCAAATTCGTATATGGACTGAATACGACAAAAATTCTCTGTAATGTTTATTTAACTCAGAACCTTGTTATAAACAGTATATCTAGGCACATCTTCGGGGGCTACAATGCGATTTCCTAAAAGGCTACGGTTTTCGTTTACAGACTTTTGTGTTTCGCAGTGCAAAACTGTCAATAGCCCTGCCGGGTGTGAATGATCTCCTTAAGTTAAACGTAGGAGTGTCTTACAATTAGTGCTTCTTTCTTCTTCTTTTAGTGTTCAGTCCTGAGGTTGGTCACGCATGTGTTACATCTAACGTCATTTATGATTTGTTGCATGTATGATATCCTTGGTCGCCCCCGCCGATTCCTTCCCTCAACGGCGCCATCTGCTATTGTTCCAATGATGTTGTTGTGTAGGAGGATGTGCCCTACAAGTTTGTCTCTTCTTGTTTGGATGTGCCTCCACTGGTTTGCTTTACTCTTCTAAGCAAATCTTCATTTGTTACTTTGTCTCTTCAGCGGATCTTCATCAACCCTCTATAGCACCACATCTCCAGAGCCTCTAGCCGTCTTTTCCCTTCTCTTCCAGTTGTCCAAGTTTCCCATCCGTATAGGGCCACACTCCAACCGAAGCCTTTCATGATACGTTTCCATATTTTCAGACTGATGTTGTTGCTGGTTAGTGAGTTCCTTCTCCGATTAAATGCAATTTTGGCCTTTTGTCTTCTACTGGCAATTTCTTTCCGGCTTCTACCATCTCTTGTGATTTTGCTTCCCAGGTAAGTAAATTCCTCTATCACTTCCAGCTCCCCTCTTCCATTTCTCACTCTCAGAGGTTCATATTCTGCTCCTGTACTGCACACCATCACTTTAGTCTTTTTCTTGTATATTCTAATTCCATACTGATTGCATAGAACTTTTCCCATTGTTCTGAGGACTTCCTCTAGATCTTCTTTTGTCTCCGTGACTATAGCAATATCATCTGCATAACGTAGCATGTCTATCTGCTGCCCATTAATTTTGATCCCCACCTCAGTAGTTTCTCGAACTTGGTCTATAGCTTCCTGGATGTAAGCATTGAATATAAGAGGAGAGAGAGCATATCCTTGCCTTACACCTTTTCTAATATTTGCTTCTTGTTCCTGGTGACAGTTCCTAATCACTGCCACCTCATTCTTATAGAAACTGAGTATCACACGGATGTCTGTGTACTTTATTCCACTTTTCCTCAGCACTCTGAACGTCTCTTGCCAGCGGTAAACCACGTCAGTACAGTTAGTAATAAAGAACAAATGTATCAATACTTCGTGGACGATACGGCGTTTTTCTACGCATCTCAGTTTTTACGACTTCATAACTCTCGAGCTATGGGTAGTATTTGACATAATTATGTAGGTATATTCAGTGACATATGTGGACAGTGTCTGTGAAACGTGTCGGGAATAGAGTTAGTTGCAAACAAGTAATACATTTAAACGTAATACACAATGCGGCAGTTCATCTTGGTGTTTATGACATCATATCACCCGAACTGTGTGTGTTACCAGGATATCATTTAGCGACGTGTGTAGATACTCTCTACAAAATATATTCCGAATATAGTTAGTAGCACAGAAGTAGTGCCGGCCGGGGTGGCCGAGCAGTTCTAGGCGATACGGTCTGGAACCGCGCGACCGTTACGGTCGCGGGTTCTAATCCTGCGTCGAGCATGGGTGTGTGTGATGTCCTTAGGTTAGTTAGGTTTAAGTAGTTCTAAGTTCTAAGGGACTGATGACCTCAGAAGTTAAGTCCCATAGTGCTCAGAGCCATTTGAACCATTTTGAACAGAAGTAGTAATTTAAAAGTCATGCATGATGCGGCAGTTTTCAGGCGTCTCGTTTTTTATGACACCGTATCTCCTGAAATATAATAGATAGGTTGTACTTACCCCCACAGTAGTTATTGCCTGACAGTATGAGATATATTTACCAATTTTGGTTGATATCGGTGCAGTGGTTTAGGAGAAGATGTGGAACGGATACTCGTCCGCACTGACGTACATCCATTTTCATAATATGTGTGTACAGGCTCACCAGTTTATAGTGAGCAGTTTCTTTAACCAATTAGGGAATTCGAAAACATCTTCAAGGCTTTGCTCTCTTGTTACTTGCTGACACAACAGAGGTTTAATTTCATCAGTATTTGTTACATTACTGATTCAATTCATTTCATTTCAATGAATTTAATTCAGAAATAAATCATACAAATGTTGTTGGGCACCTTTTAGGAACATTAAGAACTACGTAATTCACTACTTAGTGTACTATTTATTTTATTTTGGCTATCGATTGCAATCGATTTCAGACTAGTCACAGGTCATTTAATAAACGCAGTAGGAAACAATTAGTATGCATTGAAATAGTGAGAATTACAACTGAATAAATGTTATAACCCGCGGATGGTATGAAATAGACAGAAAACGATAGTCAAAGATAAAATCGGCAGTACGGCTATGTATTACATAACGCAATTCTTAGAATTTAATTCATTTTATCTCTTGTGTTTTTAGACATATCTCACGCAACCAGAAAATTTATTTTCATGTATACAATCATTCCACGTCACTTTGGGTTTCATACTACGCCCAGAAAAGTGATAAAACTGACAGATTCGTTAATTTGAATCTGATTTTGTGTTCTGGAAGAAGAAGGCTCAGAGGCATAGCTGTTTATTTATTTCTGCAGCACGTGCACTGACGTCCTGTTATTGGATAAAACGCATGTTACACATCGCAGAGTGATTTGCGTACACCCTCAGGAATGAAACAACGTTTTCCACACATAGTATGTGTAGGAATGTAGTCCTTTCTCCATATCTGTAGAACGCTGCCCAGTGCGGTGAATTCGAACTGTGACAGGTCAAAGGTCATTTTTTTTGTGCAGATCGTGGTATCCGCGCTATACTTTAATGCACAGACCAATGGGAACAAACGATTCATTTCGGTTGCAAATGAAGGAGTGATCACACACCACCAATTACAATGAGGCGGCGCACACAACGTTGTGTACAGTAGGCAAATAATGTCCGAGCGCAGACAGCAAAGCTCGCGTTTTACTGGAATGTCATTATCTGGCCAACTCGTGTTGCGGCCACACCAGAATGGCGAATAATTTCGTAATTGCGAATGGAGATCGCGTCTCGTCGTTGTTACACCGCCCGCCTTCCAGCTTTCCAGCGCCGGCCGATTTTCAGTTAGTCGCAGATTTAAACCACTGCCGGCTCTGTCCACAATACGCACATCGAAGCCAGCATCCGTAAAGTACTGATTCATGAGATACGACTTTTTCCGAAGGTGAGCCAAATGTTTCAGATTTTACTACTGTTAATGGATCCATACGTATAAGTTCAGTCTGTTACACCCTCTGCCGGTGATAAAACCTCTGTTCGTAACTGTATTAAAGTTCAAACTATCGAAGCAAAATTACTGTTTTCTAAACAGAAATATACAGACCAACATATATTTCCTTGAGATACTGGGTGGAGAGATGGTTCAAATGATTCAAATAGCTCTGAGCACTATGGGACTTAACATCTGAGGTCATCAGTCCCCTAGAACTTAGAACTACTTAAACCTAAGTAACTTAAGGACATCACACACATCCATGCCCGAGGCAGGATTCGAACCTGCGACCGTAACGGTCGCGCGGTTCCGCACTGAAGCGCCTAGAACCGCTCGGCCAA
Source organism: Schistocerca serialis cubense (assembly GCF_023864345.2). Taxonomy (NCBI): domain Eukaryota; kingdom Metazoa; phylum Arthropoda; class Insecta; order Orthoptera; family Acrididae; genus Schistocerca; species Schistocerca serialis. The sequence goes on from NC_064645.1 coordinate 220,216,145, forward strand.
TCCGGCGGGCTGGTGAAGAGATACAGGGTGGTAGTCTATCTCCTATGTTACTGAATCTGTAGAATGAACCACCTGTGGGGGAAACCAAGGAAAAATTTTGAAAGGAAATTTAAGTTCATCGAGAAAAAAATAAAGACTTCGAGTTGTGACAGTGACATTGTAATTGTTTCACAAATGACAAGGGACTTCCAAAATCGGTTAAACGGAGGAGATAGTGTGTTGAAACTACATAAAAACATGAACGTCAACAAAGGTGATACAAGAGTTTCAGAATGTAGTCGAATTACCTGACGTAAGCTGAGGAACCTAGATTAGATAGTGCGACGCTACGATTAATTGGGGTATGTTGCCCTTTAAGCAGATAAATAATCGACGGTAGCCGAAGTAGAGAAAATATAAAACTCAGAATGGCAATAGCAAAGGAAAAACATTTCTAAAAAAGAGGAATTATGGAGGTGCTCATAACGTCTTAGCTCATCAGCATAGTCTCAGCTGCAACGGTAAGCATAATCTGAATGAGGTGAAAATACTGAAATTACTCACTTAACTTATAATAACATAAACAGCTCGTTAATCTAAAATCGGTGTTCAAATCTGTTTCTCTTGGTAACAGTAAATGCTTCTGAACAATAAATCGTATTCATGCTAACATTCTGCTATGTGTCAGCAACATTGCTGCATAGGCGTACGCTGTCACCTGAAATATGGTGACACTATCACAATAGCCCATGATGTAGACCAACGACAGAAGCTGCTTCACGAGACACTAAAAAAATAAACTCCTGAGGTTCTTATAGGAGACCTCGCTGGTTACCTAAGAGTATTGCCACAAAAAGTCTAGCTCTTGCCATTCATCACTTAAATTACTATCGCATAGCAGAACTACAATGAGAGAAATCAGACCTCGCACGGATAGGTTTAAGAGTTCGTTTTTGTCGCTTGCTGTTCGAGAGTCGAATGGTAGAGAAGTAGCTTAAAGGTGGTTCGATGAACCCTCCAGCAGTCACTTAATTGTGAATTGCAAAGTAATCATGTAGATTCGGATGCAGGCGTAGAGTGTAGCTTGCGAGGCGGCGAAGATAACCATATCCGGACCGATTCTGCGAAGCGGATTGATGACCGTTGGTCTGGATCGCCCGCCATCCTGAATGTGGTTTCCATGCGGTTTCAGGCAAAAGCTGGGCTGTTCCGCTGTCTTCGCTTCAGAAAATACGATACACGTATTAAACACGATAACACACGGAACTGAGCAGCACTATACACAGACAGATAGTGCACACGGCATTCCTCCCTTAGCTTGACTATGTACTATAGTGCCAGTAAGGGCATTCGGCTAAATAAAATTAATATTCCAAACGATGAAAACAGCGAATCCTGTCTGACAGGACAAGCGGTAAGAAAGAGAAAGTGCACACACGAAGCAACGGCGAATCATCCATTTCGATCTACAAGTGTAGATGTGTTTCGAAATGGCCTTCATCTGTCTGGATTTGGATGACGTCTGTGAGACAAATTTAGAACAGAATATAGTTCTATACCGAGAGAAGAAAAGTTCGTAGCTACTAGTGAGCTGTTCAGGATTTTGGATCAAAAATTAATGGATAATCAAAATTGAAATCCCGATACAAGAAATAGTTTTCCAGTCTGCGTTTTTTGTCCGCAATATCTTTCACAGTAAACTTAGTTCTTTAGTCGAAGGAATATCCGTTAGAGAATGTCGCTGGTTGCTGTGATCTTGCAGGAGCAAGATACTGATTTCTATTCTCTTAATGAGGTCTTCCTGGCATAAATAGCGCACAGTCATCTATAATAAAGGCAAGGATCATCTTTCCCCATCTACTCCTTTTCTTTTTCCTTTTTCTTTCGTTTCAATGTTGTCAACAGATTGGTTTAATGTAGCACCATACGAAGTACCCTTCTGTACCGCTTTCAGCCTGTAAACTCAATAATTTTCTGGCTGTATTCCTTCTATCCCTTCCTCTACAGGTTTCACCGTCCACAGCTCTCTCTAGTACCGTGGTAGTTATTCCGTGATGACTTAAAAGGTGTCCTACCATCCCTTCCCTTCGTCTTGTCATTATGTTCCATATATTTCATTCCTCGTCGATTCTCTGGAGAAACTCTTCTTTTCTTACCTTATCAGTCCGTCCAATTTTCAACATTCTTCTGTAGCACCACTTCTCAAATGATTCGGTCTTCTTCTGCTATTCGTACAATCCATGTGACTCTACCACACAATGCTGTGTTCCAGACGTACAGACTCAGATATTTCTTCCTCCAATTAAGGCCTATGTTTGATATTAGTACACTTTCTTCCAACACTAGTTTGCTTTCTAAGGCCTCCTTGCTCCGTCCGTTATGGGTTATTTTGATGCCTAAGTTAGCAGAATTCCATAACGTCATCTAGATCGCGATCACTAATCCTGATGTTAAGTTACTCGCTGTTCTCATTTCTGCTCCTTCTGAGTCCTTCCATCTTTCTTCGATTCATTTTCAATCGATATTCAGTACTCAATAGATTGTGCATTCGGTTCAGCAGATCCAGTAGTTGTTCTACACTTTCGCTGAGAACGGCAATGTAGTCAGTGAATCTTATCTTTGATATCCCTTCACCTTGAATTTTAATTCCACTATTGAACCTTTCTTTTATTTCCGTCATTGTTTCTTCGCTGTGTAGATTGAACGTTAGGGGTGAGAGACTACGTCCCTGTCTTACACCCTTTTCAATCCGTACTCTTCGTTCTTGATGCTCCACTCTTAGAACAGCCATCTTGGCTGTGATACATATTGTATATTACCCGTCTTTATCCATTGCTTTAATTTTCTCAGAATTTCAAACACCTTGCACCATTTCAAATATACTAACACTTCTTACAGTTGGACAAATCCAACGAACATGTTTTAAATTCTCTTTCATCTTGCTTCCATTATCAACCGCAGCTTCAGAATCCTCTCTCTGGTGTCGCAGTCGAGAAAAACATGTAGCAATACGAGATGTCGATGATCCCCAATAATGTACAAGCAGTTCGCAGCTGTCATACTGCCTTCACCTATTACAAAAGGTTCCATGGAGGCCTCGCAAATGTCTACCATTGCATAATACTGCCCAACCATCCTGCGTCCGTGACATGGTGCATATATTGACCAGGTGTTCGCCTGGATTACGGCGTATCTGAAAGTGACTAACGAATTAGGTAACGAGTAACGTAATTCATTCGATCTAGCGACACGTTCTTATCGATTTATGGTCCAGCGTCAATGATTCCGCGCTCACTGCAGTTGTAATTGACAATGTTTTTAGGTCAACTTGGGAATAGGTAGGGCTCGTCTGCTGTGGAGCAAGACGTACAACAATGCCTGCTACAACAATGCTCAGAGGGCCATAGACACGGGTTCCCAGGTAGATGCCGTGTTTCTTGACTACCGCAAGGCGTTCGATACAGTTCCCCACAGTCGTTTAATGAACAAAGGAAGAGCATATGGACTATCAGACCAATTGTGTGATTGGATTGAAGAGTTCCTAGATAACAGAACGTAGCATGTCATTCTCAATAGAGAGAAGTCTTCCGAAGTAAGAGTGATTTCAGGTGTGCCGCAGGGGAGTGTCATAGGACTGTTGCTATTCACAATATACATAACTGACCTTGTGGATGACATCAAAAGTTCACTGAGGCTTTTTGCAGATGATGCTGTGGTGTATCGAGAGGTTGCAACAATGGAAAATTGTACTGAAGTGCAGGGGGATCTGCAGCGAATTGACGCATGGTGCAGGGAATGCCAATTGAATCTTAATGTAGACACGTGTGATGTGCTGCGAACACATAGAAAGATAGATCCTTTATCATTTAGCTACAAAATAGCAGGTCAGCAACTGGAAGCAGTTAATGCCATAAATTGTCTGGGAGTACGCATTAGGAGTGATTTAAAATGGAATGATGATATAAAGTTGATCGTTGGTAAAGCAGATGCCAGACTGAGATTCATTGGAAGAATCCTAAGGAAATGCAATCCGAAAACAAAGGAAGTAGGTTACAGTACGCTTGTTCGCCCACTGCTTGAATACTGCTCGGCAGTGTGGGATCCGTACCAGATAGGGTTGATAGAAGAGATAGAGAAAATCTAACGGAGAGAAGCGCGCTTCATTACAGGATCATTTAGTAATCGCGAAAGCGTTACGGAGATGATAGATAAACTCCAGTGGAAGACTCTGCAGGAGAGACGCACAGTAGCTCGGTACGGGATTTTGTTGAAGTTTCGCGAACATACCTGCACCGAAGAGTCAAGCAGTATATTGCTCTCTCCTACGTATATCTCGCGAAGTGACCATGAGGATAAAATCAGGGAGATTAAAGCCCACACAGAAGCATACCGACAATCCTTCTTTCCATGAACAATACGAGACTGGAATAGAAGGGAGAACCGATAGAGGTACTCAAGGTACCCTCCGCTACACACCATCAGGTGGCTTGCGGTGTATGGATGTAGATGTAGACGTAGATGTAAAAGGTGTGCTTCTCAACATGCCCCCACCACCACTGCACTCTATCAGCAAATCCGCCATAGATCCCTTCACAGCTCAGGAAAGACTAAAGTCTCTGCGTTATATTATGGGACGTGGACGTCCTACGTGTCTTCATGGTTTCACTGTCCTTCAAACTGTGTCTATAAATGATCACCACAGTAGCACGCGAACAGCCGACCACTTTCTCGTTTCGGAAATGCTCTGGGCTAGGCCCTGACCGAAACAGTCTTATCTTTGTCAAAGTCACAAACGTCAGCAGAATTCCCCCTATCGTTGCTAGGTAGATTCCAAATCCGGCCCAGATCCTCCCATTCCATTCTTTCCATCTATCCACTCTCTACTCTGCGTTTAACAATAAAATGCCTGTTACACTCTTAATGTTACAGCCCCTGTTTTTAATTTCACCGAAGCATGGTTTGACGTTTTTACATGCTGAGCCACTCATTCCAAGGATCATTTCTTAGTTTCTTCTAATTTAATCTGTAATTATTTTGCCTTGGCTGCAACTGTTCAAATGGCTCTGAGTACTATGGGGCTTTACATCTGAGGTCATCGCCGGCCGAAGTGGCCGTGCGGTTAAAGGCGCTGCAGTCTGGAACCGCAAGACCGCTACGGTCGCTGGTTCGAATCCTGCCTCGGGCATGGATGTTTGTGATGTCCTTAGAATAGTTCGGTTTAATTATTTCTGAGTTCTAGGGGACTAATGACCTCAGAAGTTGAGTCCCATAGTGCTCAGAGCCATTTGAACCATCTGAGGTCATCAGTGCCCTAGAACTTAGAACTACTTAAACTTAACTAACCCAAGGGCATCACACACATCCATGCCAGAGGCAGGATTCGAACCTGCGACCGTAGCGGTAGTGCTGTTCGAGACTGAAGCGCCTAGAACCGCTCGTCCACACCGGCAGGCTCCTTGGCAGCCCTGCACTTCCTATTTCGTTTATTTCAAAGAGATTTATATTGCTGTATTCCTTTCTTTCGTGGAAACTAAATCAACTAAAGAAGTTCTTATGTTGCCCACAGTTTTTTCGCAGTTACATTCTGAGAACCTATGTTTGGTTTTCCCACATCTGTGACTGTTCTTTTTAGAGACGTCCATTCCTCTTCCATACTATTCTCTTAAGCTTCAGTCTACTATTCACTACTACGAAACTGTAATCCGAGTTTATATCTGCTTCTGTATACACCTTTCTGCCCAATATCTGGAGTCAAAATCATGGTCTGACCATCATGTAATCCAGCTAGAATATTGTCACGTCTCTGGACCTTTTGCATATGTATCTCCTACTCGCGTGCTTCTCCAACGAAATATTCGCTCTTATAGCTGAAGTTTGCAGAACTAAATTAGTCTTTCTCCTATCTCATTCCGACAACCAAGCCCATTATCTCCCTTAATCTTTCCACTATTCCTTTCCCTAAAAACCTCGTCCAATCTCCCCATGATTATTAGACTTTCATATTCCTTTAGGTTATGAACTACTCGTTCACTACCCTCACATACTTCCTCTATGTCTTCATCTTCTGTTTGTCACGTCGCCATGTATACCTGAATAATAGTTGTCAGCGTTGGTTTCCTGTTGTTTCTGATGAGAACAACTCTATCATGGAACCGCTCACGGCAAATCACTCTATTACTTACATTCCTATTCATAAGGAGTCCTATTCCCATACTCCCATTATTCCATTTTCCGCTGCTGTTTATGTTACCCTTCATTTTTCTGACCAAAATCCCTTATCCTGTTTCCATTTCACTACCACTAAATATAGATTGAGTCGTAGTACTTCCCTTTTCCCATTCTATAGCTTCCCAACAACGTGCAAAGTTCTGACATTTCACTCCCCAACTTGTAGAATGATACTCTTTCGTTGGTTATTCCATCTTATTAACATACTTAACTCCCCATCGGAAGTCTCCTCTCAGAGTTTCTGTGCTCCAAAGGAAGAGTTTCAGATTTTTTTTTTATTAAGGCCTATGTTTGATACTAGCATACATCTATTGGCCAGGAATGCTCTTTTTTCCAGTGCTAGTTGGCTTTTTATGTCCTCCTTGCTCCGTCCGTCATGTTTTATTTTGCTTCCTAGGTATCAGAATTCGGTAACTTCATCTGCCTCCTGATCATCGATTGCTATATTAATTTTCTTGCTGTTCTCATTTTTGCTACTTCTAATTACTTCTGCCTTTCTTCGAATTCCTCTCAACCCGTTTTTTACACACATTAGACAGTCCATTCCATTCAGCAGATTCTGTAATTCTCGTTCACTTTCACTGAGGATAGCAATGTCATCAGCAAATCACCTCATTGATTCCTTTCACTATGTACCCGTGGTCTAGGGGCACGGTAGCTCAGCGTGTTCGGTCAGAGAGCCGGTTGGCCTCTGCAATAAAAAAAACTGAGTAGAGGGATCAACCACCGAACTTAAACAGGATATCTTGCGACGTCCGCAACGACCAAACACAACGATCAATAACAAACAAAATGCAAAAAAAAAAGGTGTAGCGTCTTTGATTCATAATCAAAACGTCTCCGGACCCGGGTTCGATCCCCGCCACTGCCTAAATTTTGATAAATAATCAGCATTGGCGGCCGAAGACTTCCGGCACAAGAAGTCAGCCTCATTTTGCCAACGGCCTTGTCAAAGAGGGCGGAGGAGCGGATAGAGGTTCAGGGCACTCTCTTGTCCTAGGGGTGGGAAATTGCCCCTAAAGGCGGAAGAATCAGCAATTATCAACGACATGAGGATGCAGGAGGCAATGGAAACCACTGCGTTAAAGACACGTAACGTGTATCCACAGGACATGTGGCCTGTAATTGAAGAAATGTCATGATGATCTCTCCATTAGCAAAAGATTCCGGAATAGTCCCCCATTCGGATCTCCGGGAGTGGACTGCCAAGGGGGAGGTTCCCGTGAGAAAAAGATTGAATAATCAACGAAATGATAACGTTCTACGAGTCGGGGCGTGGAATGTCAGAAGCTTGAACGTGGTAGGGAACCCAGAAAATCTGAAAAGGGAAATGCAAAGGCTCAATCTAGATATAGTAGGGGTCAGTGAAGTGAAGTGGAAGGAAGACAAGGATTTCTGGTCAGATGTGTATCGGGTAATATCAACAACAGCAGAAATTGGTATAACAGGTGTAGGATTCGTTATGAATAGGAATGTAGGGCAGAGGGTGTGTTACTGTGAACAGTTCAATGATCGGGTTGTTCTAATCAGAATCGACAGCAGACCAACACCGACAACGATAGTTCGGATATACATGCCGACGTCGCAAGCTGAAGATGAACAGATAGAGAAAGTGTATGAGGATATTGAAAGGGTAATGCAGTATGTAAAGGGGGACGAAAATCTAATAGTCATTGGCGACTGGAATGCAGTTGTAGGGGAAGGAGTAGAAGAAAAGGTTACAGGAGAATATGGGCTAGCGACAAGGAATGAAAGAGGAGAAAGACTAATTAAGTTCTGTAACAAGTTTCAGCTAGTAATAGCGAATACCCTGTTCAAGAATCACAAGAGGAGGAGGTATACTTGGAAAATGCCGGGAGATACGGGAAGATTTCAATTAGATTACATCATGGTCAGACAGAGATTCCGAAATCAGATACTGGATTGTAAGGCGTACCCAGGAGCAGATATAGACTCAGATCACAATATAGTAGTAATGAAGAGTAGGCTAAAGCTCAAGACATCAGTCAGGAAGAATCAATACGCAAAGAAGTGGGATACGGAAGTACTAAGGAATGACGAGATACGTTTGAAGTTCTCTAACGCTGTAGATACAGCAATAAGGAATAGCGCAGTAGGCAGTACAGTTGAAGAGGAATGGACACCTCTAAAAAGGGCCATCACAGAAGTTGGGAAGGAAAACATAGGTACAAAGAAGGTTTCTACGAAGAAACCATGGGTAACAGAAGAAATACTTCAGTTGATTGATGAAAGGAGGAAGTACAGACATGGTCTGGGAAAATCAGGAATACAGAAATACAAGTCGCTGAGGAATGAAATAAATAGGAAGTGCAGGGAAGCTAAGACGAAATGGCTGCAGGAAAGATGTGAAGACATCGAAAAAGATATGATTGTCGGAAGGACAGACTCAGCATACAGGAAAGTCAAAACAACCTTTGGTGACATTAAAAGCAACGGTGGTAACATTAAGAGTGCAACGGGAATTCCACTGTTAAATGCAGAGCAGAGAGCAGATAGGTGGAAAGAATACATTGAGAGCCTCTATGAGGGTGAAGATTTGTCTGATGTGATAGAAGAAGAAACAGGAGTCGATTTAGAAGAGATAGGGGATCCAGTATTAGAATCGGAATTTAAAAGAGCTTTGGAGGACTTACGGTCAAATAAGGCAGAAGGGATAGATAACATTCCATCAGAATTTCTAAAATCATTGGGGGAAGTGGCTACAAAACGACTATTCACGTTGGTGTGTTGAATATATGAGTCTGGCGACATACCGTCTGACTTTCGGAAAAGCATCATCCACACAATTCCGAAGACGGCAAGAGCTGACAAGTGCGAGAATTATCGCACAATCAGCTTAACAGCTCATGCATCGAAGCTGCTTACAAGAATAATACACAGAAGAATGGAAAAGAAAATTGAGAATGCGCTAGGTGACGATCAGTTTGGCTTTAGGAAAAGTAAAGGGACGAGAGAGGCAATTCTGACGTTACGGCTAATAATGGAAGCAAGACTAAAGAAAAATCAAGACACTTTCATAGGATTTGTCGACCTGGAAAAAGCGTTCGACAATATAAAATGGTGCAAGCTGTTCGAGATTCTGAAAAAAGTAGGGGTAAGCTATAGGGAGAGACGGGTCATATACAATATGTACAACAACCAAGAGGGAATAATAAGAGTGGACGATCAAGAACAAAGTGCTCGTATTAAGAAGGGTGTAAGACAAGGCTGTAGCCTTTCACCCCTACTCTTCAATCTGTACATCGAGGAAGCAATGATGGAAATAAAAGAAAGGTTCAGAAGTGGAATTAAAATACAAGGTGAAAGGATATCAATGATACTATTCGCTGATGACATTGCTATCCTGAGTGAAAGTGAAGAAGAATTAAATGATCTGCTGAACGGAGTGAACAGTCTAATTAGTACACAGTATGGTTTGAGAGTAAATCGGAGAAAGACGAAGGTAATGAGAAGTAGTAGAAATGAGAACAGCGAGAAACTTAACATCAGGATTGATGGTCATGAAGTCAGTGAAGTTAAGGAATTCTGCTACCTAGGCAGTAAAACAACCAATGACAGAAGGAGTAAGGAAGACATCAAATGCAGACTCGCTACGGCAAAAAAGGCATTTCTGGCCAAGAGAAGTCTACTAATATCAAATACCGGCCTTAATTTGAGGAAGAAATTTCTGAGGATGTACGTCTGGAGTACAGCATTGTATGGTAGTGAAACATGGACTGTGGGAAAACCGGAACAGAAGAGAATCGAAGCATTTGAGGTGGTGCTATAGACGAATGTTGAAAATTAGGTGGACTGATGAGGTAAGGAATGAGGAGGTTCTATGCAGAATCGGAGAGGAAAGGAATATGTGGAAAACACTGATAAGGAGAAGGGACAGGATGATAGGACACCTGCTAAGACATGAGGGAATGACTTCCATGGTACTAGAGGGAGCTGTAGAGGGCAAAAACTGTAGAGGAAGACAGAGATTGGAATACGTCAAGCAAATAATTGAGGACGTAGGTTGCAAGTGCTACTCTGAGATGAAGAGGTTAGCACAGGAAAGGAATTCGTGGCGGGCTGCATCAAACCAGTCAGTAGACTGATGACCAAAAAAGAACAAAAAAAAATCAACTCAGGGGTAACTAACACTCACGGCCGTTACAGTGTGTATTTAAAGCTAACCTGATTTCCTGCTAATGCCCCTCTTATGCGACTGGTACGAAATTTGAATAGACATCATCTTTTAGATGTGTAAACACGTCAACTAACTTTGGTTATATCGCACAACCCCTTCTTGGTGTTACGATTGTTTTCCATTAAGTGTCATTGCGACGTCGAATGAAATAGTCTGGGGGTGAGAACCATGAGACTTCTGTTAGGGAGGGCGTGATAACGCGGAGGAGAAGCATGGAGGAGGAGATGAACAGGTAGACTAGGGAAAGGCATGAATGGACAGAGAAAGGGAAGAGGATTAGATGGGAGAGGAAGAGTTGGGCAGAGAGGGGAAAGATGAGGAGTTGCACAGAAAAAGAATGGGAGATGAACAACTAGAGAGGGGAGAACGTGGAGAAGGGGTAGAGGAGATGAACACAGAGACGGGAGGAGGAGTTGGACAGATAGGGGCAGAGCAGGGGATGGACAGAGAGTGGAGGTAGAGGAGATGGACAGTGAGAGGGTGAGGAAGAAGGTGCAAAGTAAAAGTGGGAAGGACTAATAGAAGATTGGAATAAATACATTCTGTGACTTTTCTTTTTATAAATAACTGTTTAAGCGCGGGTAACAACGCGGATGTAGTTGTCCATACTTGGTAATGAGCAAAGTTATGAGAAAGGTAAACGTTATGATTAATATGATCTTAGTAGCTCACCAATATTTAGTGTCCAATAAAACAGTAGCAATCACCGTTATTTAGGTTTTATTGGCATTGTTTTATTGGATATTGGCATTGAGACACGACTTAGAACAAACATCCACCACGCAGAATGTTAAAGAATGGCGACCTTGCCAGGATGGTAAAATACCATTATTAAAGGTCGACCACGTGCCTAACTAGGTCAGAAAAATATCCTTGTGAAAAGTTTTCGTAACGAACACAGTCGAAAATAGTAGCTGCAGCATTAGATAGTAAGAAAGTGTTCAATAGAAAGTGAGACATTCTTGCAGAGACAATAGCAAGTTATGAATTTTAATATTGTTAGAATTAAGGCTTCTCTCCAAAGCGAGCGCACAGGTGGCGGATATATCGTTGACAAGTTGGTTCTTACCCAACTAGTAAATGAATAGGTTGTCAGTCATGGGTGTAATAAGTGTCAAGTCGTGTGAGCAGAAATTTTATGAGATCGTATGAGCGCATGTTAACGCGAAGTAGGGCGCATGAATCGCTTTTAAAACAGAAAATAAGGGAATCAGAAAGATTAGCAACGGCAGATCGAGACCTTTACCGAATTGGGGTAGAGACACAGTATGAAAACGGACAGATAATAGAGGACAGTACAACAGACGATGCAGTATCGCGAGAAATAGGACAGATAACGCACCATAACGAGGATCTACAGTCAATGAATATGTAGTGGTCGAGATAAATGGGACTCCATTTATATTGTTTTGTTACGTGATGGCAGATTTACTGAGCTCTGTTCCAAGCATGAAGATTCCCTCTGTCACTTAATAATTTTGTCCTGAATGCGATGTGTGGTGCACGTGTAGAGTATCGCTAAACTATTATTGTTTTCAGAGTCGTCTGTGGAAACAGGAAATACACGAGTGTTCAAATGGTTCTAATGGCTCTGAGCACTATGGGACTTAACTACTGTGGTCATCAGTCCCCTAGAACTTAGAACTACTTAAACCTAACTAACCTAAGGACATCACAGACATCCATGCCCGAGGCAGGATTCGAACCTGCGACCGTAGCAGTCGCGCGGTTCCGGACTGCGCGCCTAGAACCGCTAGTACACGAGTGTTTTCCGCTGCTCCTCGCAAGTGCTTTAGTTGGCTGACACGCAAGTGAACTTTCACTTTGGCTGCTACGTGTGTTTCAGGCGCTTTCTCCGCACGTGTAAGTTGGCGCTACCAGGAACTTGGAGCCCTGCGGTCGGTTCGCCACTGGCAGCGGGCGCAGCCGGCTGTCCGCCACCGTCCGATGCGGTGCAAGTTTGGCCGACGTGGCGGCCCCGGCTGGCATCCCGCGGGAGACGGGCTTTCAGCGCCGGCCCCGTCTCTGCTCTACTCTGCTCTGCTCTCTGGCCGGCCTGCAGCGTGTTTATCCCGTGTCTTGCCCGGCTGTGACCGTGCGCTGCGGAAATACACCTGAGGTGCAGTACAGCCCGCAAGGCTAGTGCACTGAGATGACCTGACATATCGATTATGTCCCACAAAGCCGGCCGCGGTGGTTTAGCGGTTCTAGGCGCTCAGTCCGGAACCGCGCGACTGCTACGGTCACAGGTTCGAATCCTGCCTCGGGCATGGATGTGTGTGATGTCCTTAGGTTAGTTGGGTTTAAGTAGTTCTAAGTTCTAGGGGACTGATGACCACATATGTTAAGTCCCATAGTGCTCAGAGCCATTTGAACCATTTGAACCATTTGTCCCACAAATGGAGTTCATGTCGGGCGATCTGCTTGGCCAAATAATTCGCTAGAACTGTCTGGAACGTTCTTCAAACAAGTGGCTAACAAATTGTTGCCCGGTGACATGGCGCATTCTCATCCATATAAAATTCCATCGTTTTTTTGGGAACATGAAGTCCATGAATGGCTGCAAATGGACTCCAAGTAGCCGAACATAATCATTTCCAGTCAATCGGTACAGTTTGACCAGAGTACTCAGTCCATTCCATGAAGAAGTGTCCGCAGCATTATGGAGCCTCCACCAGTTTGCCAAAAATGGTTCAAATGGCTCTGAATACTATGGGACTTAACTTCTGAGGTCATCAGTCCCCTAGAACTTAGAACTACTTAAACCTAACTAACCTAAGGATATCACACACATCCGCACCCGAGACAGGATTCGAACCTGGGACCGTAGCGGTCGCGCGGTTCCAGACTGTAGCGCCTAGAACCAGTTTGCATAGTACCTTGTTGAGAACTTGGGTCTATGGCTTCGTAGAGCCTGCGATACACTCGAACCCTACCATTAACTTTTACCAACTGAAATCTGGACTCATCTGACCAGGCGAAGTTTTTCCAGAGGTCTAGAGTCCAGCCGAAATGGTCACGAGCCTAAGAGTTGCTGTAGTGTGACGCCTGCGTCTCCTCAGAGTTGACACGACTCCGTGGTGATGGTTGTCCCAGTCAGTCGCTCATGACAACGCCACCCTGTAACTACTAGAAAAACACCAACTCCTCGTGTGGTTTGGTCATATTTCAGATACCGTTGTTTCGTGATTAATGTCAATATTTCCATAGAGCAGCGCGTCAGAATGTATGAGCCCGCTCTTGCTTCTTCATTGATAAACGCGCCAATTGCACCACTCGATGACGCGATGACTCCTTTGACCTGAAATGATGACCACCAGTTTTCTTTTGTTGTGAGTCCGCGACAGACTTTCAGCTTGCGCGGACTGGCTAACTGTGCAGTGTAGTTCTTATTTTTATTATGCCCGGTTAGATAATGGATGTTGAATATTAATAATATAAAACCTTGAATCATCAATTCAGCACCCAAGTCGTGGCCACATTATGGAATTGCGAGGATGTTAAGTTGATAAATTTTTATTCCGTCGTCAAGACGTCGCTATGTCGCGCGTTCAATAACTAAACGACGTAATTCCAGGCACAACATATACTTAAGCAATGTTGAGAGTGCGTTGTAATCTTGGCACAAATCGATGACTGTTCACTGTTAAATAACCATGAATTCACTTTTCACTTCATAATATTATAACAGTCAGTTAATTGTCACTAATACATATGATAATGTCTATTCATTTATGTAGGTGACACGAAGAATTAAAGTTTGAATCCAATTTTATTGTTTCTTGGTATTAATTGTCCCTACGCTGAGCACGCACATCGATTTCTCACTCAGGGAATTGCTTCCGTTTGCATTAGTAACCCTGTCTTTGACGACAACTGCTGACAACTCAGCGCAATTGTACGTTCTTCGTGTTTGCGTTTCTTTGTTACCTAATGGGGACTAATAATTGTTTTTATGTCAGTGATATTTCTTTTCCAATGCCCTTGAATGTTCGTGCTTATTCAGTATCACGAAGGCTAAGTCCAATCACAAATCTCACTCGATTTAATTTCGTCGCGAATCTCCGTATCCCGTTATCTTGCTAAGGGTAAAGATGACTTTGCTTTAGTATGACTTCTGAATAATACTTCAGTCTATATCGCGAAAGTTTCAAACTTCCGGTTAGCTTAAAACAATCTAGTAGCGCTTACGTGCATGCTACTATCACAGTAGTACCAGAGAGCGACTAGATAGCAACTGAAGCTAACATTTACATTTCCGAGTTACATTGTAGTCACATCGAACTTCCTTTTCGTTGAGGCTACAACTCTCTTCTATGGCCAATTTACCATGTAGGCTTTAACCTTCGTTATTAACTTATTTGCAAATCTTTCTAGGATGTTTTCGCTGCGTATGCTACCATATTCCTTCATTCAGTCTCTACTTCATAATAAGTGTTACTGTTCACATGAAATTTCTCTTGGTCAAATTATCACAAGTGTAAATTTTGTCGTCAGTAGCTGCCGTCACTCTCAGGATTACTAATTTTCCTACTTATTTTACAACAAATGGTTGTTTATTAGGGTTTCTGTAATCGGGGTGTTATAGTAGGGATGATGTAGTCAAAGGCACTCGCATCGGTTGGCTGGTGCCGTAGCCCATTAACGCCAAAAACGCCACATTGTCTTTACGGATACGATCTACGTACGTCACACAATGATTTGTGCGGCTGTTTCACGCAGTGTTGCTTGTCTGTTTGCAGTGACAGTTCTACGCAAAAGCCACTGTTATCGGTCGTTAAGTGAAGGATGTCGCCCTCTTCGTTGTGCACAGTGAGAGGCAATGCGTGATATTTGCTGCTCTCGCACATTCGCGACACTGTGGACCTCAGAATATTAAATTTTCTGACGATTTTCTAAATGGAATGTTCCATGCATCTAGCTACAACTTCCGTTCTGCATTCAAAGACTGTTAATTCCCGTAGTGTGGCCATAATCATGTTGGAAACCTTTTCACATGGATCACCTGAGTACAAATGACATTTCTGTCAGTGCACCGCCCTTTTATACCTTGTCGACCCGATACTACCGCCATCCGTATTTGTGCTTATCGCTATCCAATGACTTTTGTCTCCTCAGTATATTATCTGTTCTCACTCATATCGGTACGCTAACGACAGCATGCTCTGTCTAATAGGTTCCAAAACGCAGCGCATAACGAGATTTTTCCAGAGCTCATACCTCGGATTTCATTGGCGATAGGAAGGTAGGGTTTCCGATAGCCCTTGGGCTAGGGACTATATGTGTACCCAATAGAAAATCATCTGTCCTATAGTTAAGGGACAAAGTTTGAATATTAGACACATCCTGCTGCCTAAGCACATGGAGCAAATTGGGTGGTTCTTTTTCTATTAGATTTGGTGTACGGTGCGCCTTAAGGGGGCTATCGAGTCAGTACGTAGTTCACAGGCGATTCCTGAGAAAACTCGAAAGACGTCGTTTTGGGGTACGAAAATCGAATCGTGGATTCAAAGTTTGCTACGGACAGGAAATGGCTGAAATTATTACGTTCAGTTCCTAAGTTCCAGATCTCGAACAACTTTGAAAATTTTCTTAACATATTTATCCGTTACGAGATAAGGAGGTTCAAAGTTACCTAATTTGTACATGTAAAATGCTGCGTGAGGCGAAAACATAGTTTATGGAGCGACGTAGCAGGGAGAAATACGCTGTAAAGTGTCTCCGTTATCATTGGAAGGATTGTGGGAACTCCATCTTATAGCGCTCAAGGACATGAAGAATTTTCGTGCTCATAAAATGCGGTCTCAGGTGAAAAACTGTGTAGCTTTAAAACTTCTGCGGAAGCTGGTAACCCACTTTTCACTCAAACTTTTAACAAAAAGGAGTATATTGGCCTTTGTTGTGCTTCTATGGAAACACTGTTGCGCTGTTCAGATTATGATTAATAGAGCGGGTACGATGTGTAAACTGTTTTCAGACCGACTACGAAAGTATAAGAATGTTTAAAATCCGAAGATAAGCCACATCCTCTAGCTACACCAGGTGTCTATAAAATTCCGTGCAGTTGTGGAAAGGTCTATATAGGCACAACAAAAAGAAGGGTCAACAGCCGTCTGGGTGAACATAAAAGGAACTGCCGCCTCGGACATATTGATAAATCGGCCTTAGCGGAACATGTGTTTCAGGGAGGTGATCTTGAAATAAAGTTTAGTGAGACGACCGTCGTAACAAAGACGTCGCATTATTGTGCGTGAATGTACAGAGAAGCCATTAAGATTGCCAAAGACTACAATAATTTTAATAGAAAAGATGAAGGTATTAAGCTGGATAAGATATGGATGTCAACATTGCAGCAACAGCGTGACAGTCGATCAGTTTCAATTGAGAAAGTTGGCAATATCAGAGATCATAGCACAGCCGACGTCACGTGATTGACAGCAGCGCCCTCTGGATGGCCTATATATACGGCGCTCACTAGTGCTCTCGTTGCAGTTCGCCGATTGTTCTCCGAGGGTGCCTTCCGCAGTTGAAGGCGCAACGTCAGGGGAGAGTCTTATGTATGGACCACGGCATATCAGTGGTTCAAATGGCTCTGAGCACTATAGGACTTAATATCTATGGTCATCAGTCCCTTAGAACTTAGAACTACTTAAACCTAACTAACCAAGGACATCACACAACACCCAGTCATCGCGAGGCAGAGAAAATCCCTGACCCCGCCGGGAATCAAACGCGGGAATCACGGCATATCAACCCGGAAATATTACGTGATGACAACATCTGCAGTGAAAGCCTTCATTCTATAATCAGAGCGGGATAACTCTGTGCCGCTTGTACGACTGATCAAGACTTACATCTCGTACAGATTAGGCACACTGCCCCAGCAATTAGGCAATCTACCTCTGAATTATGAACTAGATATAAGAAAACTAGATCTTTGTTGTTGTGGCCTTCAGTCTGAAGATTGGTCTGATGCAGCTCTCCACACTGCTATTACCTCGACAAGCGACCTCATCTCTAAATGACTATTACAATTTGAGCTGGTGCGCTGCTGGCGCCAGTCCCCATCGGTCCTCATCACGATCGCGTGAGTCGAATTTCGATGTCTGCTTCGCTTCGTACCTTCAGCGGATGGATATTTAACCACGGAGCGCGTGCGCGCTCTCTGGGAGTTCAGTTCGGGTACCAGCTGTGTCAGCGACAGTCACATGTTGTGTTGTGCCTGTATGTAGCGTGGCGAGTGTCCGAGTCGATTCGACGAAGGAGCGTGGGCCGTGGTAATGCAGATCCGCTGCCGATGGTGATTGGCGTTTCTTGGATATGTGAAGGAGAGATTTCCTTCGTGTCTCTTGCATGTGATTCCAAGTCAATGAACTGGAGTCGTCGAAGTGTTCATCGGTGGGTTCTCTTCATGATAATTGAATACCCCTGTGCACTGAAAACTATATCGGCTGTTTCAGTTACCTTTGAACTTGCTGCCTGACATGTCGACGGAATTTAAGGGAATGACAGTGACGCAAAACCAATAGACATGAAGCTGTGTTTAATGCATACCAAGTAGAGCGTAAGTTTATGCATGGCGTTCAGAAGCGGGCCGAAACTTTTTTCCTAATACCTTTTCTATTTTATTATTTTATTTGATGTTTTAGAGGTCGCCTGATCAAATCTTAAGAGCCACTGTCACGTATGTTAAGTCTGCTTAAGGTTCATTTGTGCCGTGTGGATTTAAAAGTTTAGTGATAACTGGTTGGGTTAGTATCCTTTTGAATCTGTTGCGTTTATGTTTCAGATAATTGGCGGTGGTCGACGCGAGTAAGGTCCGATAGGGTATCACGGTGCAAGAGTGAAAATTAAGGACCTGGATCGGTGTCTATGGTTACGTGGTTAACGTGCGGCAATTCCATCTTGCCGGTGGAGCGTTGTGGCTCTCCGAAAGCTTACTTGCAGATCAAAGTTGAGTATATTTTTATTTCACCTTCTGATCCGTGTATCTCCTTTCGGTTTGCTCGCGGCCATCACAGTTTATCGTAAGGTCGAGGCGGTCCCATGTTAGGACGATTTCATATGTTATTATACTGAATGTATTATAATTCTGTTAAATTTTCAGAAATTATAAGACCAATTTTGGAAAGATCTGAGCTTATTGGACTTAAGTGGATTAATGTCCTTAGCCGTGTCCTGAGTTAAATGAAAACCAGTTTCTGTGTTAGTTGAAGCATGTTTGAGATTTAATTAATTGTGGTTTTATGAATATTGTTTTAATCAATGAAAGTTGGCTAAGCAAATTTTGAAAGATCTGTATTTATTGGACTTAATGCATCCCCTAAGTTGTGGAAGTAGTTTTACAGTTTTGATGTGAATTATAAGAAAAACAGTTTAAATGAAAGTTTTGAAGCTTGTGAGGTTTATTTATGGCAGTTATATTTTATTAATAATGGTTTTATGAATATTGTTTTATTCAATGAAAGCTGGTTGAGCAAATTTGGAAAGGTCCGAGTTTGTTGGACTTAATGCATTCTTTAGCTGTTGGAAGTAGTCAGAGTTTTGAGGTGAATCACGTGAAACACTGTTCCATCTAAGTCATGAAGTTTGTGTGACTTAGTTCACTCAGTCGTATTTTACTAATGATGCTTTTATGAAAATTGCTTTAATTAATGAAATTTGAGTGAGACAATTTTGAAAAAGATGTGTTCCTACTGTTAATTTGATAAGAGGAATGATGTTTGTAATAAAGAAGTGTGTGGCAGCTACAAACTAGTTACGTGTTTAATTTAGATGTGTCGGAAGACTCCATACGTGACAAATTACTGTGTTCGTGTCTGGCTCATACCATACAGATTTTGCCCTTCGTACCTCGTCTCATTTCCAAATCGGCTATTCCTCGATGCCTCAGAGATGTTCCCTTGAAGGAAGGGGGAACTGGTTGGGGACTGATCAGATAATTGGATCGCAAAATATACTTGAACAGCAGTTTATTATCAGAAACAATTGAACTCTTTACAGCGATGAAATACACAGTTTAATAGCGGGATATCTGAAGACTGATGAATAAGACAGTTGCTGCCAAGGCTCGCCACCTCCAATCAGTACACTCTGTGAAATGCCTGGACGCAAGATCGTAATTTAAGAAAGATGACAAAGATTGCCCCACGCTACCACGCCAAAATCAAATTCTCCAAATAAGTTAAAGTTCTAAGCACCTGGAGAAAATTTTTTAATCTTTTATACCCAACTCAAAAATATTTTAAATGCCAATTTCGTTAAGTGATGTGACCTTTCACTCATGACATATTTTTTAAAGAAGTACTGATGTGTAAGTAAGGTCCAGAACCTGAAAATGTTGTGTATGACATTCTTTTGGGAAAGCAGTATCTCCTACTAAGAAGTATGCTTTTTGAGTCAAGTTAAACTTAAAAAAATTGCTATTTTTAAGGAATCTGGTAGAAGAATTCATTAAAGAAAATAACTTTTTTTCAGAATTTTAAAATTTAAAGTAACAGACTATATTACAATATTTTATCACTCGTCTATGTTGGTCCTGCGTGGTTTAAGTTACCTCTGAACACGGCTCAGCAGACAGACAGGTTATCGGGCTTATAACCAGAGTGAGATAAACCGCGCAAGGGTGAACCTAAAGACTAAGTCTAACTTACACTAGAGCACAGAAAATCTTCCAGGCAAATGGTTTACAATTCAGTATTCAAAAAAATTTGTCATAAAGTGCAGGTTTGAACACACGCACTCAACTCATGCTAACCAGTAACATGGCGAGAAGGCAACCAATATCGAATTATAATCCACAAATCACGAGTAAATCTCCAGAAAATCAGCTGAACACAGCTAGGTAGAAAAATACGAATGAACCCCTTTGCTCACAACAGAAAATCATATGAATGAATACAGATACCAAGTAGACCTGAAAGGAACCAGTTAAGAACAGAATTATCACCCGTTAGAATAGGCCTCAGCTCGCTTCCTCCAGCGGTCGAGTAGCTATTAAACTCCAGGTGGCGTGATGGCACCAGTAACACTCCACAGGGCTGGCTGCTTTCGTTCACACTTCCTCGGTAAACCTCCAACTATCCACATCGCTATCAGCAGCTCGCTTCCCAGTTGCTTGCCGGTCCTCCTATATACTAGAAACGGGTCAGAGACATTCACACGGTAGATACAAGCGATTACTGAGCATCTAGGATCTTCCAGGCACACCTCACGTTCCTGTCCAACATATCAAGAGAGGTATCCAGCACGCTTCGTTCTGCTGCGCAGAATGAAATGCTGCATTTCGGACACTTCTGGACACTGATGGGCGCTTATTGAACCGTTTTTGTTGCAGTAATGGTACCGGTATGTATTGGTATGATGTACCGTAGCAGCACGTTAAAAGTGCTTCAATTGAATTGGTTCTTCATTATTTCTCTTCCCCATGTCCTTGACGTCAATGCTATCAAGTTTGGTACTCGTACGGTAATTGGCATTCGTGTTACAGCGTGTGAAATAGGCAAAGTTTAATTATAAAACCCGGACGATAACGCTAGATTATAGTCGGTTCATTCAAGCTGTCGGCGCACTTCAAGGAGATCAGATGGAGATATCCTGTGACAAACGCACTACGATACGTGCTCAACGTTTCTCGAAGCTGTTTACCGGCATCTACACTCCTATACGCGACTAGAGGTGCCAATTTCCCTAAAACTGCCAGCATTTGGTTTGCTGCATTTTTGACTTCCCCGATGCTATTCACAATGCTGATATTCGTTCCTTATTTCTGTCTTGCTGTAGATGGGATCTCACTTTGGCTATTTCTGTTGCAGTATTCAACATATCACGACGAACAGAGTAGATCAGACTTCGGGTATGACATTTTCATTCAGTAAGTATCCTTCATCGGGCCTACTCCTCTACACCTCATAGAGGGAAAGTGCGTCTTACAGTCTTAATGGCATTTTAAAGTGAAATAACTTCATGAAAAACAAAATTCGTTGAGATAATTATTTTAGCAATATTAGTATCGAATTTGACACTTTTCCGGTCATTTAGTTTCAGTGGGATATTTTTTTTTTTTGGTGGAGATGATGGAGAACTCCTTCCATTGTTGAATTAACACTTCACATGACAATATGCTGTATCCATCATAACACTGAAATACATGTCAGTAAGTATTCTTTGAAAATAATAATCAAAAACTTGCTCAGTTTATTAACTACTTGCGATTCCACCCCGAGTTAGCAGGAGGTTATCGTTCATACCAAAGAACAGGGACCACAATGTACGTGCAAAAATCTGCGGGAAATATGCTGTGTCAAACTGGTTTACTAAACTTACGCCCTTAGGAGGAAGACATATTCCAACGAAATGAATTTGACACTTTTTTTTTTCGTCATCAGTCTATTGACTGGTTTGATGTGGCCCGCCACGAATTCCTTTCCTGTGCTAACCTCTTCATCTCAGAGTAGCACTTGCAACCTACGTCCTCAATTATTTGCTTGACGTATTCCAATCTCAGTCTTCCTCTACAGTTTTTGCCCTCTACAGCTCCCTCTAGTACCATGGAAGTCATTCCCTCATGTCTTAGCAGATGTCATATCATCCTGTCCCTTCTCCTTATCAGTGTTTTCTACATATTCCTCTCCTCTCCGATTCTGCGTAGAACCTCCTCATTCCTTACCTTATCAGTCCACCTAATTTTCAACATTCGTCTATAGCACCACATCTCAAATGCTTCGATTCTCTTCTGTTCCGGTTTTCCCACAGTCCATGTTTCACTACCATACAATGCTATACTCCAGACGTACATCCTCAGAAATTTCTTCCTCAAATTAAGGCCGGTATTTGATATTAGTAGACTTCTCTTGGTCAGAAATGCCTTTTTTGCCATAGCGAGTCTGCGTTTGATGTCCTCCTTGCTCCGTCCGTCATTGGTTATTTTACTGCCTAGGTAGCAGAATTCCTTAACTTCATTGGCTTCGTGACCATCAATCCAGATGTTAAGTTTCTCGCTGTTCTCATTTCTACTACTTCTCATTACCTTCGTCTTTCTCCGATCTACTCTCAAGACATACTGTGTACTCATTAGACTGTTCATTCCGTTCAGCAGATCATTTAATTCTTCTTCACTTTCACTCAGGATAGCAACGTCATCAGCGAATCGTATTAATGATATCCTTTCACCTTGTATTTTAATTCCACTCCTGAACCTTTCTTTTATTTCCATCATTGCTTCCTCGATGTACAGATTGAAGAGTAGGGGCGAAAGGCTACAGCCTTCTCTTACACCCATCTCAATACGAGCACTTCGTTCTTGATCGTCCACTCTTATTATTCCCTCTTGGTTGTTGTACATATTGTATATGACCCGTCTCTCCCTATAGCTTACCCCATTTTCAGAATCTCGAACAGCTTGCATTATTTTATATTGTCGAACGCTTTTTCCAGGTCGACAAATCCCATGAAAGTGTCTTGATTTTTCTTTAGCCTTGCTTCCATTATTAGCCGTAACGGTCAGAAGTGCCTCTCTCGTCCCTCTACTTTTACTAAAGGTTATTTTGACTTTCCTGTATGCTGAGTCTGTCCTTCCGACAATCATATCTTTTTCGATGTCTTCACATTTTTCCTGCAGCCATTTCGTCTTAGCTTGCCTGCACTTCCTATTTATTTGATTCCACAGAGACTTGTATTTCTGTATTCCTGATTTTCCCGGAACATGTTTGTACTTCCTCATTTCATTAATCAACTGAAGTATTTCTTCTGTTACCCATGGTTTGTTCGCAGCTACCTTCTTTGTACCTATGTTTTCCTTGCCAACTTCTGTGATGGCCCTTTTTAGAGATGTCCATTCCTCTTCAACTGTACTGCCTACTGCGCTATTCCTTATTGCTGTATCTATAGCGTTAGAGAACTTCAAACGTATCTCGTCATTCCTTAGTACTTCCGTATCCCACTTCTTTGCGTATTGATTCTTCCTGACTAATGTCTTGAACCTCAGCCTGCTCTTCATCACTACTAAATTGTGATCTGAGTCTATATCTGCTTTTGGGTACGCTTTACAGTCCAGTATCTGATTTCGGAATCTCTGTATGACCATGATGTAATCTAATTGAAATCTTCCCGTATCTCCCGGCCTTTTCCAAGTATACCTCCTCCTCTTGTGATTCTTGAACAGGGTATTCGCTATTACTAGCTGAAACTTGTTACAGAACTCAATTAGTCTTTCTCCTCTTTCATTCCTTGTCCCAAGCCCATATTCTCCTGTAACCTTTTCTTCTACTCCTTCCCCCACAACTGCATTCCAGTCGCCCACGACTATTAGATTTTCGTCCCCCTTTACAAACTGCATTACCCTTTGAATATCCTCATACACTTTCTCTATCTGTCCATCTTCAGCTTGCGGCGTCGGCATGCATACCTGAAATATCGTTGTCGGTGTTGGTCTGCTGTCGATTCTGATTAGAACAACCCGGTCACTGAACTGTTCACAGTGACACCCTCTGCCCTACCTTCCAATTCATAACGAATCCTACACACGATATACAATTTTCTGTTGCTGTTGATATTACCCGATACTCATCTGACGAGAAATCCTTGTCTTCCTTCCATTTCACTTCACTGACCCCTACTATATCTAGATTGAGCCTTTGCATTTCCCTCTTCAGATTTTCTAGTTTCCCTACCACGCTCAAGCTTCTGACATTCCACGCCCTGACTCGTAGAACGTTATCCTTTCGTTAATTATTCAACCTTTTTCTCATGGTAACCTCCCCCTTGGCAGTCCTTTGCCGGAGATCCGAATGGGGGACTATTCCAGAATCTTTTGCCAATGGAGAGATCTTCATGACACATCTTCAATTACAGGCCACATGTCATGTGGATACACGTTACGTGTCTTTAATGCAGTGGTTTCCATTGCTTCCTGCATCCTCATGTCGTTGATCATTGGTGATTCTTCCGCCTGTAGGGGCTGTTTCCCACCTCCTGGACAAGAGAGTGCCCTGAACCTCTATCCGGTCCTCCGCCCTCTTTTAAAAGAGGCAGAATGTGGCTGACTTCTTGTGCCGGAAGTCTTCGGCCGCCAATGCTGATTATTTATCAATATTTAGGCAGTGGCGGGGATCGAACCCGGGACCGAAGACGTTTTTGATTATGAATCAAAGACGCAACCCCCCTTTTTTTTGTAATCTCATTTTGTTCGTTATAGTTCGTTGCAATTGTTCGTGGCGGACGTCCCCAGACGCCCTTTGAAGTTCGTTATTGATCCATTCACTCAGTTTTTTTATTACAGAGGGCAGCTAACTCTCTGACTGAACACGCTGAGCTACCGTGCCGGCACCCTAGACCACTTGTCACTTCATTTGACGACTAACTTTAGACAACGCATATATATCCACATTTGCACTCACTTCATTACCAGAGCCAGTTTCACGACTTTCATGAAATGCATATTCACACGTAGGCTGTACATGTACTAAGCGTTTTTGACCCACTGGTTAGCTTGACACTGTTACCCAGACTACCATCCGCTACTGCAGTAGTGTTTGAAAATATTGTAGTAGTATTGTCCATATCATCCGTGCCACAGTGTCACAATTTTGAATCGTTTCTGTACTCTTCTGTGACCTCTTCCGCGGCTGTTTATTAAACGATCAGCCGGAACTTCATCTGCCACCTCTGCCACCTCGATGACATGATTTTTGTAGATCTAAAAGAAATATTCAGAGATGTTGCTATGATCCCTCTTACTATAAAACCAACCATAAAAGTGTAAATAGTATCCCTATTACATTCAACTGTGTCCATAAAATGTTTTCGTCATGTTGCATATTTTCAATAATCGTCCTACTTGTGCACTGTCAGCGGAAATTATTTATGTTATCTTAGCGGCTAACACTTACGAATTAATTTGTAAAACAATATTATCTGCATTGTTCATTCTCCATTGGAAAAAAGAAAACATTTTACTACATATAGCATGAAAAATTCGATGTCACAAGGAACTGATTCACAACAATCTGTTTACTTACATGTGCCTTGCGGAAGGACACTAGCTGTAAATAAATATTTTTACAAACGACTCCCGCTTTGATTCTACGCCTTATAGTGTAAGAAATCTTTCTGCGAATTGCTCTCAGTGTTATCTATATCGGAAAATACCAAGAGGCACAAATGCTAGCTGAAGAAAAAGCCAGCTCTGAAGGAGATGAGTGATCATCGATAAACTATTCATACCGTTACACACTTATACGCTGATATCTCAAGATTACAGAGTTGACAACATAAGAATAGTGTTCATACTTACTAGAGAAACTATTGTGATTATATCAATACGAATAAAATCGATTGCTCCTAGCAAATAAAGTAATAAACATAATTTGAGTCTAGTGATATGTCTGTTTACCAGTGTCAGTTAAAGATTTACACCGCTTACGGATGTCTGGTAAGTTCAATCGTTTGACCAACCCGTTCACAATCGATAGTCGGAATTAAGTGTGTAATTGGTTATAACAGCAGTCAGGACACGAAAAAAACATAACGTTTGACTCTTTCAGGTATATCTCTCATTGACCAACCGCGATGTATATCACAGCACGGCTGTGTAGTTAAACGCTTATTGCAATATGTACTAGAAACGCATGACAAAGTAATCTGTACTAGTTTTCTGTTCAAGGAAAAGGAAATGTAGAAAGACTTATGGTCACTTGGCCAACGCATGCGGGGGTGGCTCCTCTAATTTGGCGATTATTTCTGCCCATTGGGTAAGAAGGTTAGTTCGTCGAAAATATTTTCTCCTATCCAATCAGCTCTCACTTGTAAACAGTTTCTCTTAAGTGACTTCATAACGAATGATCACCCATGAATTTAGTCTTCATCAAGCTTTACTTATGTGCTGAAATGACCTGTTCGAAACTTTTATACCTTTTCCGTAACTAATTTATCATTAGTAATTTTTATGACGCATCTCTCTTACTTTTACTGAAAAGAAGTTCACTCTGAAGCTACTCTATTATATTAATAATTATTTATTTCCATCATAGGTCATGATAAGTAAACCTTCCTCGAGGGTTTCAATGACACAACCCTAAAAAACTAGGCTTTTTCTTCGTTTCCTCGTGAATTACATTTTTCCTTGGCGGGGGAGTAAGCGGTGTTAAACCATCGAACATAAATTGTAGATAGTCACTGAATGTAGACTACAATATCTTTAAACTGTCTCTATTTTTATTTCTTTACTCTGACGTATTTTGTGAACACAAGAACTGTATTTTGAAAATATGTGATAGAAAAATTTCTTCCAGTCCGTCATCTCGGCTGATAGAGCAACCAGCGTAAAATTTGATACAAAAATACAGTCTTGGTTCCGGAGGTTTTTATTTTCAGATTTCAGTGACGCGTTTCGCATGTGGTAGTCTTCTTCGGATTATCTACAAAGGAAGATATTATAAAAATAAGTATAAGGAAACGTCCTGGTCCCATCTTGTGAAAAAAATGTACTCTACCGGAAAAGTTTTCATCAGAATTACAGAAACTGGTCAAAGCGTACACCGTCCACAAAATGATTACACGATGCGAATATATCGGCAAAATGCGGCTGGGCTACCAAAAAGTTGAAAATCTCGAATGTGTGCCAACTGGATTTCTGGAAAGAATCGGGACGATGAAAAATTACAGCGAAAAAGTTTTTAAAGTTTGATTAACTGGAAGTAATTAGATTTGAAAAGGGCGATTAAAGAGACCGTGAAAATGAATATCGAAAAACCCCCTAAAATTACGTCACTCGTTACCGTGAGTGACGGATGCCGAACAAGTTAGGAACACATGCACAGCAGAGCTTCACGGAGCGATAGCACAGCACGTACGAGCGACCCCGCTGATAAAATGCCGAAAAATGTGGCAGTCGGGCCTCGAATGCAAGTATTACAGTGGAATCAGACAGGTGGTGTTGACTAGTCTATTACACTAACCATTGCGCAGGACAGTATTCACTTGCAGAACGTTAATAGCCTAGTAAATCACATTGTACATAATTTTTAAAACAACATGGCATCTGTCCGATAAGATAAATCTACCTTATGTGTAAGCTGCCATAAATATAAAAACAAGAACAAAAATTGGTCCTTGAAGGTAAGGGTATTAAACAAATAAGGAAGGAGATACCAGCTTACTTACAGTAACAAGACTAAACATCTTAAAAAGGGACATAATTAGATCAAAAAAATGATTGATTTTTGCTCGTCAGCTGATGATTAAGGAGGCCATAAACCCCAAAAAACGAGCGTTTAGCGATCTCAAATTACTCAAGTAAATTGAGTTTCTGACCCTTATAGGCAAAATGCAAATCTCCATATTATTGACAGTACGCTGACAACAGCCAGATGCCTTTAGATGTTTCGCAAATGGCAAGTGTTGTTTTATCTGGCCTCTTTTTTTGTGAGCAAGTGTTCCTAAAACCTGGTTTTGAACAGTCTTCCCGTTTGTCCAAAATATACATCGTTTCAGTGGGTACAGTCTAATATGTAAACCCCAGACTTAATACTCTACTGCGCCTGTTCATTATGAAGGACTTGATGTTTTACATGGGTGCCGCCAGTAAAAGCCACACGTATGTTTGTAAGCCGAAAAATCTTGGCTAGGTAGTAAGTCGTGTTTCCTAGGAAAAGGAGGGGGATCCACTGAACCTTTGTTTGAAACAGTTCGATTGTGGACGAAGCAAGCAATTTCAGTTTCTTTTCTTTATACAACATCTGGACTGAATAAATACTATAACCGTTTCTACTTGCTATAAATTCGAAGTTGTTCATTTCTTTACAGATAGCATCTTCACCAAGAGGTAGACCAAGGATTAATCGAGGAGCTGAAAAAAACCCGTTTGTATCGCCGTGGATGACAAGATGAAGCGTGACTGATTGAATCGCTAGTGGTTGGTCTCCTATGTACATCAAAAATTGCTTGATTATTAACTAATTTTAACTGGAGTTCTAAATAATTTAGTTTACCCGAGTCATCCATAATTTCATTTGTGAATGATATTTTCGAGTGCAGTTCATTAAATTCATTGACAAGTTGCCGTTTTTCCGAAGAGTGGCCAGTAATGTTTTTCGATGCAGTTGTTCATCGTCCCGGTTCTCTTCAGGAACTCAGTTGACAGACGTTGGAGATTTTCAACTTCTTGATACCCGAAACGTATTTTGCCGATGTATTCGCACCATGTGTTAATTTTGTAGATGGCGTGCGCCGTGACCAGTTTCTTTAAGTTTGATGAAAACTTTTCCCGTAGAGTTCCTTTTTTCACTAGATGGGAGCAGATCGTGTCCTTACTCCGTAGATAATGTGAAGATGGTTACCACAGGCGAAACGCATCACTCTAATTTTAAACAAAAATCTCCGCAACCAAGACTGTATGGGGAGAGATAGTCGTGGTGCTGAAGTGCTCAACATTCTTCGCTGCTAGGCAAAATTGATTTCCGCTTGTTTATCAGAAACATGTCCTCTTGAAAATATTTTGAGGTCTGACTATTTTCCCATCAAATTAGATCCTTATATTCGAATTGTTTGGATTGAATATTCTATAGACATGTAGGCTGTGCGGGACGTATATGTGTAACATAAGGGTTAATAGTGTGTCCCTGCACATAACTGTAGCTGATCGGACTCTAGATTCTTGCAGGAAGAAGCGCAACTATACTCTCGCAGCAGGTGGTCCGAGTACTTGCGTCCAAGCACCAAACAAAAAAGGAGGCGTGAAAAGGAAAAAGAAGTCGATACCATATCGTGAATTCCGCAGAAAGCAGATGGGCAGCGGCCTGGGGTTCGGAAAGGAAAGAACAAGCTACTGCGCCGAAGACAAAGTGTTGGATGCCAG
This sequence comes from Schistocerca serialis cubense, assembly GCF_023864345.2. NCBI lineage: Eukaryota > Metazoa > Arthropoda > Insecta > Orthoptera > Acrididae > Schistocerca > Schistocerca serialis. The sequence goes on from NC_064645.1 coordinate 220,245,403, forward strand.
CACGTCTGGGACGCATCGCCTTTGTCTTTCCCCCGCCGTATCCTTCTTCCGCCGCTCACTGTACGAAAACAAACATGAAACAACAGACTAGCATCATCACGATGCAGCTGGTTACGGCTGCCGTGGTTCCCTACACTATTCAAGTAAAACAATGCACCTTGATTTCCTATTCAGTACTGACGTGCCAGCATGCTAGCAAATAGTGGCCTAATTTAAAACTTCATAAATGAATTAAATACCTATACGTAACATACGAGGATCATCTTATTGTAAGTCACTTGTTTCCCTTTTACTTAAGTAGAAAAATTGTTTCGATACTGTTCCACGATGTTTGCCAATCTTTTTCCTTTTATTTCTCCTAAAATTACAGTATTCGTGGTGACTTGGGGATACAAGTGAAAAACGGTAAGACGCTCCCATGTGCAGTCCAGTGCTCATGCATGGCCTGGTGGTGCCGGCACAGTAACTCAGCCTGTTCGGTCTAGCGGGCTGGCCATCCTGGGAAATTAGAAAAAAAAGAGTGAAGTAAGGTATCAGCCAGCACTCACCCCATTTCCAGTCATTAATATCAGCACCTGACTAAACGTCACAATGAAATAGAATTTTCTTGAAAAACTTTCAATTTTAAAGAGATGAAAGAACACCGATGTTTTCTTTTTGTAGGTGTTTTATCGCAAACTAGTGACTTAATGACACAACTGATACTGCTTATTTTTAACAGTCTCTTTTACAGAACCGTGAAACAGTTTTCGATGTATCGCTAGTGTTAACAACAACTTCTTCTCAGAAACGGAAGCTAATTTTCCTCATTACGAGTAGCAACTTGTTACAAAATATTCTTCCTAAGCACCACTGCTCTTACCTACACCTTGCACCCCTATTTAAAGTCACCCAAGTTAAAATACGTGCACTAATTTTTTAATCACTTGGTTGCTAGACTCTCTACTTCCGAAATGACTGAAATTTGAATTCCTCAGTCTGATAATGCTTTTCGCATGACCACAGCCACCAACAAATAACAATAATAATAGTAATAATAATAATAATGATGATAATAATGACCTTCATAATAATAATGAATACCGCCCTCTGGGTAAGAGCGCTGTAGTACGGTCGAAATGTCGGTTTTGTTGTTTATAGTGAGTGGTACATCACCCAGAATAATTTTAATCATCATGACACCAGACGTGGAAGCCTACGTAGTTATCTTAGTTTCTGTATTGTTGCGAAGCGAATAATAAAGCAATTTCCGGTCTATCGTGGGAACTACTTAGAACTCGTAGAAGGCATTTTCATGAAATATTTATGCGTATGTGATATAAATGTCTCAGTTTTACTGTCACCTGTGCCTGGTACAAAGTTATGTTTGTAATACGCGGGGTATGTGAGGAACTTGCCACACATTTGTTTCACAAGCTATAACTTCCACTATATCGTCTCGCCCATTAGTGCTAGTATTTGAAATAAAAAATAAATGGAAATATCAACAACTTGGCTAATCAGCAATTCAGTCTTACTAAATTGTGATATTTTAAAAATAATGTAGTTTCGTGTCTTTGTTTTAGCCCCTCCAAAAATTTCATTTTGGCTCAGAGGTAAATATCCTCAGATGGGGAGAAACAGTGTTTAGGGCTAGAATACACGTGAGTTTTCTGCTCTAAGACAATTTTGTACTCTCAGATAGCACTCACAAAATTTTTCATTAGGGTCGAATCTTCGGTTGTAGTCACTGTCTGATAACTCGTTTGAGTACTGTCTGTGAGTGTCTGAGAGTCCTGCGAGAGCAGATGTCGGGAGTATTTATGCAAAGCAGTATGAGCGTGTCTGTGAGAGATGACTGCCCGCTAGATTTTCCTGTCGTAGCTCTGTGGGTGAGGGAAGAGGTTGCGGTGGAAGAGCGTCAGGATGCAGTTATTCTTTTAATGCTTTCGGTGGCGAAGAAAAAACCTAAACGACGTGTTGTTGTTGGACAAGAGAGAGAACCAGGCAGCAGGATGATTTTGGAGCAGGGAAGAAACAAATTGTAAGCTTTTGATGGAAAATATACAAAAATTTAGAAATGTTAAGAGCACGACAGAACAAAAATTGCCAGTCTAGATACTATTAAGCGTAATTTCATTAGTATTACAGACCGACTACTTGTGACACTAATATTCATAGCATCAGCTACGTCTATTCCCATTACTGTTTGGTGCAGTAACAATTACTATGTAATAATGTTTGAACAATATGCTGTTGATAATTCCATACTCTCAGAAGCCCGATATGTCTGACATCTGATAACTGAACGTCTCTGGACGTATATTTATTTGAACGTTTTTACTTGAATTGACTTAAGGAACCACTTGTTAATTTCCTGATGATCTGTTCTTCAACACCCGACGTAATAATATTGCCAATAAATACGTCATATAAAATTATAACGACAGCGGCGTTACTTGAAGTTAAATGGCAATTTTATGATTCCGAAAATTTATTTTCGAACATAACTTCACTTGTTTCTCTGTGTTAATTAAAAGGACTTTGCTTGATTCTTTGAATTGTCGGTATGCTATTAAATTTCTTCTGCGTAAGTGTTAAAAACTGTAGCCATCTCAGCCAACAAATTTTCCTTCGTATCGCAGTTCCTGTAGTTCAGGAAGTGTGGATTCCACAACGCTGGTCTTTTCTCGTACAAACTAATTAAAAGCACAGCTTCGTCCCGAGGCCACTTCCTGGCATCTTTATTCGTTATTTTTTTGGTCCGAACATAGGTGATATTCACTCGCATTGCGTATCAGCGGCGACATTAGTCTCATATTGTCTCGACAACATTGGTACACGTTTACGCTATGGCTTGTTGCAGTGTTAATGAGGCACGGTGCTTAGCGCGCTAGTCCTCAATCGTTCTTCAGTGGTCGCGTGGAATCGAATTCTCTTCAGTGACAATTTTTTATTTGCGCTTGTTAAATCTGTATAATACGTCTATGGTATTTATAAATGTTATTTGTTGTGTAGCATTGTTCGGTTATAGAAATTTCGCGATAGGTTAGCTGATCGTACTGTTCTTTAGAAAGTAAAATAGGTGATTTCTTCGCTTAGAAACATGTTAGAAGTAGTTTCGTGAGTACCTTTATTTCCTGTGTGCATGAGGAAAACAAAACACATGGTGCAAAAAACATGTACAGGACACGCAAACAGAACTCACCAGCATATCATGCAACTCTTCCTCTCAGATGTTCAATATGCCATCCATGGGCATTGATAAATGCATAAACCCGCGGTCGTAGTGAATTTCGGATACACTGACGTATCCATGGAGTAGTGCGTATGGTTTCGCAGCCTTCCGTAATATGGACAAGGAGACTCTGAATATCTTGTACTGGGGTTCCGTAAAAAAAAAGCTTTCAAATGCCCTCACAAATAAATGTCTAGTGGGCTAAGGTCCGGAGAGCGTTCAGGCAAGGTAAATGGTCCAACTCTGCCTATCCATCCGTTACCGAATCTGTTATGTAGAAGAGGATAGACGATAACTCTAAAATGAGGGGGTGCTCCATCGTGCATAAAGAACATGTTCTGTATCACAGATACAGAAACACCTCAAGGATGGGCGCTAATGGTATCTTGAGCTACCGGTACCTTTATTTTTACCTTAATAAAAAATACCAAGTCATATGCAAAGTTTAAGAAAGTTTTGTTTAAACATTTCCATATATACTAGACAATGCCATCTTACGATATAAAAAAGTTACAATTGTGCTTCTCTTCCTCAAATGATGAATTCTATGCGCGTGTTCTTCCTGGAAAAATGTTTAATTACATTGTCAATAGGACAATCAATGTGAGGTTGAGTGTTCAACAGAGCTAAGCCATTAAGTCGATCCTCCTTCATTGTCGACGTCAGCCACGTCTTTGTACGCTGCAATGTTGGAAAACTTCTTTCTACTGTAGCAGTAGACGCAGGTAGACAAGCAAATATTTTGTACAGCGTGTACAAAGTAGGATTGTCAGATCGAGGACAAAGAGGCAACGCTTCCATAACAGAATCACGATCATTATGGGCGTTTATGCTCGTTAGCTTGTATTGAAGAATCTCTCCCATTAGCCTATCTTTAATAACAAAACATCATATTCACGACTTTTCTCGTTCGTATGTGCTAGCAATCTACAGTAGGTGCCAGACAGAAACGTAGAAAATACGATGACGCGAACCCATGTGCTACGTAGGAAAGTAGGACTACTCGATAATTCGATTCAGTCGAGTCGGCTGACGAACAGTCACCAACAATTCCGGCCCAAACATTATCAGAAAATCTTTATCGATTTCTTGCTTCAGTATTTACGTGAGGATAAACGTCTGTCCACACAGGCCGACTGTGTGTTTCCCATGATTAATGTGTTGGAGAAAATGAGTTGTAACATGGATACGAAGTGTTTCCAGACCCATGTTCTTATAGTTTCTTCGTACACGTGTCATCAATGTGTACTGAAATTTGTGCCATACACTTTTGTTACACCTTGCATACTACGAAGATGTTGTGGGGTACAAACTATGAAATACAGTACAAATTTGTGACACAATATGGCTACTCAGTACTCTCCGAGTGCCCTAGTCTCCCCAACGACGACGGTACAGTTTTTCTCATCAAAGGGTTACGGAGAGCAGCTCTCAGAAGTTGGAGGTTGCCGTGTACATGACAGGTCTATACTCGCAGAGCGCAACTAACATCTTGCCCACTGAAACTTCCTGGCAGATTGAAACTATGTGCCGGGCCGAGACTCGAACTCGGGACCTTTGCCTTTCGCGGGCAAGTGCTCTACCAGCTGAGCTACCCAAGCACGACTCACGCCTCGTCCTCACAGCTTTACTTCTGCCAGTACCTCGTCTCCTACCTCCAAAATTTTACAGAAGCTCTCCTGCGCACCATGCAGGACTAGCACTCCTGAAAGAAACTGCTAGTCCTGCATGGTTCGCAGAATAGCTTCTGTAAAGTTTGGGAAATAGGAGACGAGGTAGTGGCGGAAGTAAAGCTGTGAGGACGTGGCGTGAGTCGTGCTAGGGTATCTCAGTAGGTATAGCACTTGCCCACGAAAGGCAAAGGTCCCGAGTTCGAGTCTCGGTCCGGCACACAGTTTTAATCTGCCAGGAAGTTTCATATCAGCGCACACTCCGCTGCAGAGCGATAATCTCATTCTGGATCTTGCCCACTCTCGGACACTGCCAGGGCTGTTCACGAGTCCACAGATTACTAGCGGAAGTCCTCTGATAGCATAAAGCTCTCATAATCTGTTGAAATCACGGGAACTGAACATCTAGACGAATGAACGTCGATTTGAACCCCTCCCCTACGAATGTACGTTCACTGTCTTCCACGCTACTTCCAACAAAAACTTAATGCAAGAAAGAGGAACGGCAGCCATACAGGATGTAACTGAAAAAGGAGAATAATAAAAATGAGAGAAACATTCGGAAGTGGAGTGGCATACGACTGAAAGTCAGTGGGCGGTCCGCAGACAGGCAGCAGACGCTTGCCGGCTACAAGGTGTGTCCCACTGCGGGCCGAGATAAGCCGCGGATTGACCACTTGCGTGCCGCACGTAATTCGGGTGTCGGGCCACGTCGAGCCGTGCGTCGGGTCTCACATTGGCAGAGCGTGTGTGGGCGGAGATAGCGGGTCCGAGCAGAAAGGGCTGAGGGCACGTGTGGCAGATAGCCTGAGCCGCCCCGATAAGCGGCGGCAGGCCAGGGAGCCGAAGGGCAGGGCGCTGCCCGCTGCCCTGAGGATTACCGCTTCCTTCCTACGGAGCTGTAACCAGCATGTCGACGGGATCCGTCCGTCAATGAGACATGCGGAGACTAACAAACTTCTTGTGACGCTTCCTCTCCTTTCTGTGTATCGCACTCCTGGAATACCAATGCAGCCCTTTGTTCACTACTGCTATCTCCTCACTGTTATCTCAGATGTCTCCCCCTACCTCCTACGTACAGGCTACGGTTAGGTATGAAAAATGAATTGCCGGTGATAGTAAATCCATGTAAATCTTTATCTGAAAGCCGACAGTAAATTTTGAGCCGAGAATTAAATTAAATAACACAATTTGACGGGAAAATTTCATGTAGGCGTGGCGCTTTACTCCGGAACCGCGCTGCTACTACGGTCGCAGGTTCGAATCCTGCCTCTGGTATCGCTGTATGTGATGCGCTTGGGTTAGTCAGTTTTAAGTAGTTGTACTTCCAGGGGACTGATGATCTCAGATGTTAAGTCCCATAGTGCTTAGAGCCATCTGAACCATTTGTTAATGTAGGCAGTATACATTTACTTTATAATAGGCTTAGGAAAATGTAACTTGGTTCAACTAAGTGTAAGCGATCGTACCAGCGCACAAGTATAAAACGGGAGGGGAGGGGGGTTATAACCATCCACTGAGCGATGCGAATATCCTTCCTATTTGTTGTAACAATATATAAAGCAAGAGAAATTAAATAGCCACACATTCTGGCATACAGGCATTGCGTCTCTGCTTCCTGTATCAGTTCCAGCACCTAAACTGCTGAAAGGCGAAAAAAAAAAAAGATTCAAATGGCTCTAAGCACTATGACACTTAACATCTGAGGAGATCATCAATCCCCTAGACTTAGAACTACTTAACCTAACTAACCTAAGGACATCACACACATCCATGCCCGAGGCAGGATTCGACCCTGCGATCGCAGCAGCAGCGCTGTTCCGGACTGAAGCACCTAGAACCGCTCGGCCACAGCGAAAGGCGAACACAGAAATGTAAATAACAATACTATATTCATAGAGGATATTGTTGTTGTTGACGTGCATCACGTGTAACTTAAACTGTGTCTAAAGGCCTCGGAAGATCTACCGATGCCGACAGACTGCCACGTCATCCTCTATCACTGGACTGCGGTGCGAAGGTGCCAGCAGTAAGCACATCGCACTCCCTGCCGTTATCTATTTTCTTGAACAGGGGCCGCTACTGCTCGGTAAAGTAGTTGTTCACTTGCCCTCACGAGGCCGACCGCACCTCGTTCCAACCCTCACACCAAGGAAAAATCAGTAGCAGTACCGGGTATCGAACGCAGGTCCTCAGCTTGGAAGTCAGCCGCACTGAACACTCAGTTAACGTATGGGATAATAGTGAAGTTTTGCCACATTTTCGCAACAAATGATAACGTACCAACTATGTGTACATTGAAGGTGGAGGGGGGGGGGAGGTGGTGAAGGAAAGGGAAGAGACCAGTGTTGTCAGCTGCATCGAGACATGATGCGGAATCAGCGACGACGAGTGAAAATGTGTGACCGACCGGGATTCCAACCCGGGATCTCTTGCTGGCTACGCAATTGCATATAAAATTAATTGTTGGTAAGGCGGGTACCAGGTTGAGATTCATTGGGAGAGTGCTTAGAAAATGTAGTCCATCAACAGAGGAGGTGGCTTACAAAACACTCGTTCGACCTATACTTGAGTATTGCTCATCAGTGTGGGATCCGTACCAGATCGGTCTGACGGAGGAGATAGAGAAGATCCAAAGAAGAGCGGCGCGTTTCGTCACAGGGTTATTTGGTAACCGTGATAGCGTTACGGAGATGTTTAATAAACTCAAGTGGCAGACTCTGCAAGAGAGGCGCTCTGGATCGCGGTGTAGCTTGCTCGCCAGGTTTCGAGAGGGTGCGTTTCTGGATGAGGTATCGAATATATTGCTTCCCCCTACTTATACCTCCCGAGGAGATCACGAATGTAAAATTAGAGAGATTAGAGCGCGCACGGAGGCTTTCAGACAGTCGTTCTTCCCGCGAACCAAACGCGACTGGAACAGGAAAGGGAGGTAATGACAGTGGCACGTAAAGTGCCCTCCGCCACACATCGTTGGGTGGCTTGCGGAGTATCAATGTAGATGTAGATGTAGAACCTCTGCGCGTGTTTACAACAACCGCCTGCACTAACTCGACCCGTTTCTCGGCCGACCCACATTTCCACCTGAAGCTACCTATCCGCAATCCCTATCCATGTACTCCATTCTCGCTGACCAGAGATTCCCGCAGGAGGTCGGACGTGTCTGTGCATCAGCACAGAAGAAGGTGGGTGTGTTGCCCATCAAGGCGAATAATTTATATGAATGCGTGGTGTCTGTTGTTTCGGGCATGTCCGAAAAACAGCCACAATGCAATCCTGTGATGTACCAACTGTTACATACAAATCGGTATATTCGTCTTAAAAAGGAAAATGTGTGGAAACGAGACTGAATGTAGACAGTGTTTGAATGTAAATTTATATAGCTAGCGTGTGTATGCAGACTAAGCGACGAACGAAAATTTGTACGAAGACCGGGATTCAAAATTGCGTTTCCTGCTTACCATGCAGGTGCGCTAACCACATCGCTACCCTGGCACAGTGGATTTTCCAAACTGCACGCACTACCATTGCACACTTCGCTCCTTAATCCAAATTCCTATCCATGATTCAACCCCCTTGGTACTCATCCTAAACTCGAACAGCGTTGCCGAAGCCCTTCAAAAAATTGGTACTCATTTCCATTTGTTGCGTCAGTCTGCATGTACACGGCATAGATGTTCGAGTTTTGATAAGGTCCCTGGGACTAGGGACTACATGATTTGTCCTAACTGATCCCAGGAAACTGAATAAGTCACAACGAAACAGGTACTACATGAGCCTGAAAAACACATGGCACGCAGGTAGCCTAAATGTGCCTACATGTTGCGAAGCATGCACAAAGATACTTGACTTAACTGATTGTAGCACCATTCGGATAGATTAATAGCGGGCAGATTCCAAATGAACTCACGAAGACACTAAGAGGCCACCTCTTAAAATTTAAACCAATTGCGCGAAGCAAGTCACGAAAATAGGAAACCGCGAACCACAGACCTCATGTATGATCACATAGCAAGTGTGTATTTATAGCACCCAGCCTAACATCTCACCACTTCACCGCCCAGCGTGCTACACACTCGGCATTCGACACCAAAACCCGTCCTATCTCTCTACCCAGCGGTGTACAAGTGTGGTCTATTCGAAGCCCAAGCCTAGGGTCTTAACGCGGCCGCTAGAGTTCTGGTAACTTCAACAAAAAACTCACAGACTACGCAGCAGGTATCTAAGCTCTTTCCAATCGATATTACAGCAGAATAGCATCTTTGTTGTACCCCTACTCTTGCAAATACGCTGAACTATTACAAATGTGAAAAATAACAAATTGTTGTATGAAAGTTGTACGGAAACAGACGACTTTCTACACTCCGCTTTATGGAAAGGAAATGACTGGAAAAGCAGTAGTGGGTTCAATGAGAAACGAATTTTATCAACATACGTTTTTAGGTAAAGGAGTGTTTATATTTAGCATTTCTTAGTCATTCGGAAGATGATTTACTTTTAACTACGCCCATGTATGCCTTTCTTTCCGTCTGGTTGGAAAATTAATCCACGCCTTATTCAAATTATCATTTTTATGTAGAACTATATAACTAGTTTCGGCATTATGTCATCGTGTGAAATCTGGTCTAGCAGGATAGAGCGGATCAGATTCTGTTTGTGGAGGGGGCCGTAATCAGTTACTGTCAGTTGCACAAAACACACAAACTTTTATTTTCGTAAGAACCACTTAATTACACATTGCCTTAAAAGGATCAAAATAAAACAATGTGGCTGCAGGCCTGGTTAAGAAAACATGAGATACCGCCTGGGCTGAAGACCCAAAACCACACCCAAAACAAGAATGGCTGAAGGCCTTAACACAAGTTATAAAAAATTGCTTTAAAGAGTACACGCAGCTTACATAAAAATATTTCACGTAAATACTCAGCTGAAAGCCACACACAAGACATTGAACAACTCACGGCTTAGGGCCTCGATAAAAGGAATTTCGGATAGAGCAACTTTAAAAAAGAAATAAAAATTCGTTTTAAACAAATGAATCTTCAAATCTTAATTTAAGACGACTGAGAGCCGTATCTTAAAAATATTTCATGTAAAACCAATTTAATAGTTAAAGACCGTGCAGGAAGTCGGGTGCAAACTTCCGCCGACTCCAACACACCATACGTTGCTGCTAGCTGGTACGGCCCAGGAAGCAACAAGGGGCAATGAACGAAGAGATGTCACAGCAGTTGAAGTTTCATAACAGGTTAACTGACCACTCAACTTCAGCGTCCAGGTTCGGTGGGCTACGAACTTTGTAGCTCTCGCAGCTAGCGCCTCAAAACTGGACTGCGCGTGCACGCCACCAGTTCCCCTTGCCTGACCTCACACTGCGGAGACGTCCTCGCTGCTCTGTCCCAACCGACCGACTGCCACACACACCACCACACGGAAATGTAACACCAAAGATGGTACAGCAGTACTAGTATCGATAAGCGCTGCTGTTGCCACTGACAGAGGCAAGTCAGCAACTCGTTATGGTAGTAACTCAGGCAGAAATAAGACGTCACTAGATTGTGACAAAATGCCAAAGAACAAGCGGTATCAATGCCAGCCGGCCATGGCTCATCGTGTGAGAGATTTTACTTCTTTTTAATTGTTTTTACGTCATGCGATAAATTTTTCACCAGTTTTTTGCTGCATAAAGCATAGTCTGAGAGTTACGTCGTGAAAGGTTACTCTCCCTTTCCATCTTCTAGTGAAGACCGATGTATCACAGTCCGTCCCCGTGTATAGATATCGGCGGCGGGAATTTAAATCTCGCAACAGCTGTTCCATAATGCACTGTTTACATAGCTGGTCATACTGTTTACATAGCTGGTCATTCGCATCAGCCGCCCACCGGTGCCCTGCACAGTGCGGACTGCAGTACCTCCCCTGTTACTGCTTCAAGGATTGGCTGCCAATACGTGTCCATAATTTTAAAATATGTTATATGTACACTTCGCACTGTGAAAGTAAGTGGGTCTAGCATATGACACGCCATCATTTATCACAGGACACAGCTGTACTCGTGTTCTGGTTTGGATGACATTGTGCTATGCACTAGGCACTCCTATTCATCAGAGCTACCACGAGTAAAGTGTGTCAATGTATGTTAGCAGTCGTATCTGTCGCTTCCATTGTTGTGAAGTAGCGCATAACCCAACAAGAATAGCATGCTTTATAACTTACGTGTCGTGACATGGTACCATTTGTAGTTGTTTTATAGTGCTATAAACGCCGAAAACTACTTTAACAAAAAACAATTTCTTGAGAGTCATAATTGGACCGGGTTTCAAATTTTATTTCTGGCCACTTCCTAGCTATTACCTCGGAGGGTTCTTCCGGCACACTGTCTGTACGATCTGAAGACAGGAAGGAGCAGTTGCCAGGTCTGGGTTCGATAAGGAATTGATTACTCAAATCGATTTGGCTAAGTATTTTCTCCTCATAAAGAAAACATTTACTATTTAACAGCTGTTCTGTCTCCGACGCCGGCCGGGGTGGCCGAGTAGTTCTAGGCGCTACAGCCTGGAACCGCGCCACCGCTACGCTCGCAGGTTCGATTCCTGACTCGGGCATTGATGTGTGTGATGTGCTTGGGGTAGTTAGGTTTAAGTAGTTCTACGTTCTAGAGGACTGATGACCTCAGAAGTTAAGTCCCATAGCGCTCAGAGCGATTTGAACCATTTTTTTGTCTCCAACGCACAGTCAGTATGATTTTTTGTAAAGGAAGTAGGACGTTACAGCTATGCATTCATTAAAGAATGCATTAAATCAACGTCCTTTCTGTTGTGTCTAGACAAGACAGCCTAGACACAATGAGAGGAAGCCGAAAGGCACGCGCTAAGCTAAAGCAGGATGGCGTGAGGTCTGAAACAGGATACGTAATGAATGCTATAAAGAAAAGTACGTAGCTTCTGGAATACTTAACTTTAATCCATCCTTTTGGTACATCTGGAGATTGTGGCGATACAAGTGAGACTCTTTAGATACATGCAATGTTACTAATGGCGCCTTGCTAGGTCATAGCCATTGACTTAGCTGAAGGCTATTCTAACTATCTGCTCTGCAAATGAGCGAGGCTTCGTCAGTGTGCATCGCTAGCTACGTCGTCCGTACAACTGGGGCGAGTGCTAGTCCGTATCTCGAGACCTGCCTTGTGGTGGCGCTCGGTCTGCGATCACACAGTGGCGACACGCGGGTCCGACATGTACTAATGGACCGCGGCCGATTTAAAGCTACCACCTAGCACGTGTGGTGTCTGGCGGTGACACCACACTTTCAACAGTGTGCATGGAGCTTCGTGTTCACCGCAACTGGCACATTCCGATCGCCGCACTGTCTAAGATCGTGTGGGAGGCTATATCTCCCTTACTACGTTCCAATCATCGTATTGTCTAGCGTTGTGGGGGAGCCAACACCGCCGTTTATTCTGGTCACCGCACTTCTTGCAATGTATGGGGACGAATAACCAAGCCGACAGGTCCCCATTACAAACCAATATTTCTTCCCCAGTGTTCAAATCAGCAGATTCTGTGGTGTTGTGTGCAAATGAATACACACGTTAACTGGTTCTCATAACGACACCGTCTAAAGTGATACATGTCACCAGGTTCTGATCATCACACTGGTGAGCGTTGTAAGTGAATGTATACCGCAATCAGCAAGTTGCAGTCGCCTCACGTTGTTTAGAAATGCACGTGTTGACAAGGTACCCGTTATTGTACTGTCAATTTCTTATCACGACTATCCAGCATTGTGCGGAAACAAATACACAAGTCGGCAGCTTACCATCACTCCACTGTCTAGCATTGTGCGGAAACCAATTTCTCTGTCGCCAGATCCCAATCGCCAAACTTCCTAGGGACATGTAGGAGCCAAATATGTGTTTCTGTCTGCGAGTGGTGCAATGCCCTATTGTTTGCCTCCATTTATTGGGGTACGTGAACTTCCAGAACAATCACCTTTCTGAAAGGTAATTAAGAGTCCCTCGATAATGTAAAGTCAGAAGTGTGTTTTGCAACACGGATTACTATACAAGTATTTTTCCACCATATCTTTCAATAGGTTTGTGACCAGTAGATCCTATACACCAACATTACGTCATAGAACAACAAACGAAAAAAACCTGCAGCTCTTCCATGTAGAACATAGTAAGATCACGCATAGTCAGTGAGTCGCCAACAGCATTACGGACAAAAGTGCGAAGGCTTCTACGGCCGGTCTGAATTACTGTTAGTTGTTTGTTGTATTCCAACCTCTGCCTGCCCCTACAGGTCTTACCCGTTGATGTCTCAACGGATATCCTATAATCCTGCCTCCTCTTACAGTCAAATATTTTCTACACGTTCCTCTGCTCCCCAATTCTGTGAAGAACCTTCTCACTCATTATCTTTAGATCAGTCTGCCTAATCTTCAACAACTTTCTGTGACATAACATCTCAGCTGAAAGATGCCACTATTAAAATCTAGGTTTCTACACTCTTTACAGCGATCCCCTTCAGAGAGGCGCAACCGCATTCACTGTTAGTAGTGATTTTGTATTAAAAGTTCTCGGTTTAGTTGCCACGTCTTATTCGGATAAAATTCCAAGCTTTCTATAGCTGCCTCCATCATCAACGTCAGATGTTAGACTTTCGTGAACTGGCGAGCACCTCACTATTATACCTGCAGGACGGAATCTGACTGGTTGTATCACGTCATGATGACAACACGGAAATGGTATGAACAAAGGAGTATTCTTTAAATTTAATTTAAATTTATACATGTTATATGGAAGTTGGTTGAGGTCTCCGACTGTATTATAAGATTATGTGGAATAATTATATACTGCTGCAGTCACTTTTTACTAATATTTTATTGGTACAATGCATTTCGGCAGCATGCTGCCATCATCAGGTGCATTATACAGTTACTTATACATCAGCTGATAGGTTATGTACATTAGCTGTGTGTGCCAGTGGGGTTAAGAATCGAAAAATAAACTTGTGTGGAAGGATAAATTTGTTACAGTGTGTACTTTATGTGAGTAGCATGGTTAGGTAATATATATTAACACGTTCACTTTGTAGTGCTACAACGATGAAAATTAATATTACGACGATGTCAAACCTTATTTTCGTGATTTAAAGAAGTATGCATGATATTAAAAATGTAATTACAATTTTATTATTTTCATTTTTGTGCTCAGTGTATCAAAGACTTTCTAGTGCACGGAATAAATTAGCATTGTTTGTACTACGAAACTATATATGATTGTTAAGGGTTAAGCATGTAATAATTCGATGTAAGACATTTTGTTGAGTCTGAATTTTGTTCTCGTACTGGTCGGTACAGAAGGAATAGTTTCTTAACCGATGTGGAGGTATAAAGGCTGTAAAAAGGAGAGAGAGAGAAGGTAAATACAATCTATTCAAAACAAATATCTCATAAGTTTAACGTCTTGTCATTTCCTATAACTAAAAATTGCAAGGTCTAATCTGAGCCTGTCCTGAATAGCAGCGAAGAACATTTATGTTGTCATATATTTTCTTCGTTTGATCACGGTTGTGATTCGCATGTTTCTTTTTGTTACACGACGTGTTACGAATATTTTCATCTTACACGCAAAAGTGCACACAGTTTTAATCGAACCTGCGTCTTTCGGAAACGATAACTTTTAATCAGTACAATTACGCGAATACCGTCTAAATCGCAACCGTGATCGCAAAAGTGTTTCCTGGACCAAATAATTATTATAAAATGTGTATTCTCCAAAGCGAGCAGCATTGGACTATCGCTGACTCGCAACAATCGAAAGAGTATAAAACGATGCTTAAATAAAATTGCCACCTTTTAATAATTGTCATAATGTTGAACTCTAAACTATTTTAAGCTGGAGAATCTGTCATGATTTGTGATCACAAAATGGACTTAGTTTTTGCAAGTCTTTGATGACTATTTAGTTTGACTGACTTTCTCGTAGTTCTCTTTGATGACTGTTTAGTTTGGCTGCCTTTCTCGTAATTCTCTCAACGGAACTTTACTGAATTTAATAAGGGTATTTTCTGTCAATATCTTAACTGAATATCATAGGACCACTTACAGTTTTTGAGATGTCCTTTCTTGGATAAACATCTCTGCCATCTTCATCAGTCACAGACGTTCGAATAAAAATCTTTTTATTAAATTATTCATTTATCTTTTATTTTATATTTCTGTGTATTTTATTAACTTGCAATTCTAGCCGACGCAAATACTATATTACTACAGTGTCCGAGCTTCGGTCATTATTTGCAGTGAATTACCTGCGGGACATGAAAGCAGACGTGCGCAGCTCCACCCTATGACTACATCGAACAATTCTTTTGAAACAGAGCCGTGCATAGCCCTATTACTTAATAGAACGGGCAGCAACAGGTAAATAAGCATCTGGTTTGCTCGTATAGACTGGTGCTTGTAAGAGCAACTACACTCTGCAGTAAATATTTCAGAATTCTAATCGAGAACAGCTGCCAACATGAGTAACGTAGAAGTAGATATCCTCGGAGTAGTGAAGCAACTTAAATAACTTAGTAAAAGCAAATCTTCTGGTCCAGACTTTATACAAATTAGGTTCCTTTCGGAGTATGCTTATGCATTAGCTGCATACTTAACAATCATATACAACCGTTCGCTCGACGAAAGATCCGTACCCAAAGACTAGAAAGTTGCACAGGTCACACCAATATTCAAGAAAGGTAGTAGGAGTAATCCACCAAATTACAGGCCGATATCGTTAACGTCGATATGCAGCGGGATTTTAGAACATACGTTGTGTTCGAACATTATGAATTACCTCGAAGAAACCGGTCTATTGACACACAGTCAACATAGGTTTAGAAAACATCCTTCCTGTGAAACTCAACTAGCTCTTTATTCACATGAAGTGTTGAGTGCTATTGACAAGGGATTTCAGATCGATTCCGTATTTCTGGATTTCCGGAAGGCTTTTGACACTGTACGACACAAGCGGCTCGTAGTGAAATAGCGTGCTTATGGAATATCGTCTCAGTTATGTGACTGGATTTGTGATTTCCTGTCGGAGAGGCTACAGTTCGCAGTAATTGATGGAAAGCCATCGAGTAAAACGGAAGTGATTTTTGGCGTTCCCCAAGATAGTGTTGTAGCAAAAAAATGTTCAAATTTGTGTGAAATCTTATGGGACTTAACTGCTAAGGTCATCAGTCCCTAAGCTTACACACTACTTAACCTAAATTATCCTAAGGACAAACACACAAACCCATGCCCGAGGGAGGACTCGAACCTTCGCCGTTACCAGCCGCACAGTGCATGACTGTAGCGCCCTAGACCGCTCGGCTAAACCCGCGCGGCAGAGTTATAGCCCCTTTGCTGTTCCTTATAAACGAATTAGGAGACAATCTGAGCAGCAATCTTAGGTTGTATGCAGATGATGATGTCGTTTATCGACTAATAAAGTCGTCAGAAGATCAAAAAACATTGCAAAACGATTTAGAAAAGATATCTGAATTGTGCGACAATTGACCGCTGAACGTAAATAACTAAAAGTGTGAGGTCATTAACATGAGTGCTAAAAGGAACTCGTTAAACTTCGGTTACACGACAAATCAGTCGAATCCAAAAGCCGTAAATTCATATAAATAGCTAGATATTACAATTACGAACAATTTAAATTGTAAGGAACACATGCAAAATGTTGTGGTGCAGACTAAGCAGAGACTGCGTTTTATTAACAGGACACTCAGAAAACGTAACAGACCCACTAAGGAGACTGCCTACACTACGATTGTCCATCCTCTTTGAGAATACTGCTGCGCGGTGTGGGATCCTTACCAGATAGGATTGACGGAGTACATCGAAAAAGTTCAAAGAAAGGCAGCACGTTTTGTATTATCGCAAAATAATCGAAAAAGTTCAAAGAAAGGCAGCACGTTTTGTATTATCGCAAAATAAGGGTGTCACTGAAATAATTCAGTATTTGGGCTGGAAATCATGAAAAGAAAGGCGTTTTTCGTTGCGACGGTATCTTCTCACGAAATTCCAATCGCCAACTTTCTCCTCTGAATGCGAAAATATTTTGTTGACACCGACCTACGTAGGGAGGAACGATCACCACCATAAAATAAGGGAAATCAGAGCTCGTACGGAAAGATATAGGCGTTCATTCATTCCGCGCGTTATACGAGATTGGTATAGTAGAGAGTCGTGAAGGTGGTTCAATGAACTCTCTGCCAGGCACTTAAATGTGATTTGCAGAGTATCCATGTAGATGTAGATGTAAACTTTAGGTACCATCGCAGTCGGAGGCTCGTCCGTGGTGTGAGTCTAATCCCTTTAAAATAGGACTTGTGAGTCTAATACTTCAGAATATACTCTGATCCAAGTCCTAAACCTATTGCATGGTAGGCAGTTTTGTTTGGTGCCCTGAGCATAAGTTTTGCAGCAGTTGCGTGAATGAGAATCGGTAGAAAAAGCCAGGTGTGGGGAAGTTCGCCGTGGAAGTCTATACAGAAGCGGGCTGAGTTGAGACTGCAGCGGCCATCAGCGGCGGAGACTTCGACGTCGGCATAGCGGCAGCGGCAGCGGCCGCCACGGCAACGCGTGCCACCCACGGCGAGTTCGAGTATATCAGCATCGACACTTCGATCAGCAGCAGTACCGCTGAAGCAGCCAGCCTGACCGAAAAGTCAAGTACTTGGACCGACAGTGTTAAAATCTGTGAACCTCTAGCGCCAACGTCAGTGATGGAACTTCCAACGATTACACTATCACCCAACGTGTGCGGTTCGAATACCGTATCTGAGCTAATTAGTCAAAAATTTGAATGTGGTCATATTAACGGGGACGATATTAGAGGCGCAGATAGTCTAATGTCAAAGAAAAGAGATATAATTGCGAGTGATTCAATGGCATGATTAAGGAAATTCTGACAAACTCGAACCCTAAAATTGGGGTATTCAGTACAAAGATAGGGTCAAGAAAAGCAGAGGTAAGTTCAGTAGAGAAACGAGTAGCAGAATGTATAAAAGCTAAAATGAAGAAAATTAAATCCGATATAGAAGGAGTGATAGATTCAAAAATAGAAGCTTCAAGGCAGATGTAGGTCTGCTTTACACCAGAGTCGACGAAGTGGAAAAGATTTCGTTGACAAGTTGGAAAAGAAACATTACGAGCTGGGTGGCGTTGATACGTATTGTGTGCTAGGCAAGGTGCACTTGAGGAAGTGACAACTAAGTCTGTTAACAATATGTGTGGCAGAGTGGAAGAGTGGGAAAAAGAGGTGGTGAAAAACAGACAACAGTTCGATGCAAAGATTAATAACGAAGTTTTTCGTTTTTCAGAGGGAACAGCAGATTAAAGATGTCGAGCAGAGTTAAATGCCTTAGGAGCGAATCAGGCTATTATTGTGATGGGTGTTGCGTGGGGTAATTAAGGAACGACAGAAGAGGCAAAAATTAAGTTCTCTAAAAGACATTTGAGGGCAACGTACAATAATAATAGGGAATCTGTTTAGTGCTTCATCCACTGCATAGGAAGCGTTTGAGAGTTGTTTCCTGTAAAGATTCTGGAGTGACGAAAAAGAAACGCGACTTCAGAATGAGTTACTAAACGCACCACGTTTTAAACACAGAAATGGAGCAATGCGGGATTTTTGTGATTGTGAACTGGCTAAGCTGACCACTATACTCGTACATCGTCGGCTGGGAGTCTGACGGAGATTATAACCTCAAGAGACCCTTATCATAACGTTTACAGTGGAATCGTGTCGGAAGCCCGACAGATTCCATCGATGAACATTTAGATTACATTGAGAAACTTGACCAGGCATTGAAATTCAAGCCAAATAAATGGAACATTAGACAGGGAAATGGATATCACAAAGGTAACATTAGTAATATCCACAATATTGTAATAATCATAACAGAAATAATTATCAACGTGATGATAATTTACAAAGTTGAAAGTTGGAACTTTCGTAACGGAAATCAAAACCGGAAACGAAGATGCGAGAGGAAGAGCCGCGTGAAATTCCAGAAGGCCGGAAAACTAGAGATGGCTGGATCTCAGGTCCGGAGGTGGCGAAGTAAAAAGGCGTTGAAAGAAACATTTTATTTTAAAAAATTCTATGGATGTCAAAAATTCGGCAAAGAAGCCACAAATATTTGATTTTAAATCAATTAAGACTAAAATTGGAAATAATTTTAAGCTTCGCAGCCATAAAGAGGACGCAAGAAAGGGAAGTGTTTAGAGACATTCTATAATGAGTATATTGGCCCGAAAAATTTATTTTGTTACATGAAAGTGAATGATGGTATCAGTTTGATGGAAAATTCTTTGATCAGAAGAGAGACTGAGGAGGACTTGAATTTAGTGAAGGTGGAATGTAAGACGAATTCTGATGAGGTACTAGTCAGAAGCCATAATTATAGTAATCAAGTAAAAGTAATGAGATGATTTTGTGTCTGAGAAAATAGGCCAAATTATATGTAGAGGCGGCGAAGCTGTTGGTCCCGTATGGGGAGATGAATTTCGTGGTGTATCAATGGAAGTATGCGAAAGTATTAATGAAGGTGGCGAAGCAATAATCTCATCAGCTAGTGATGAATTTTATTACGTATCGGCGAATGTGAATGATTTATTATTAAAGGGAGGTAAAAGTGATGCTTTTGATGCGGAAATTGCGAAGGTTGAAGCTACTGATCGAGATTTCACGGATGAAGAAACTTGTGCATTTATTTCTATTGATGTAAGTAAATCGATGGCTTATAACGAAAACATGAATTGTGAGTGGATGTGGAACTATCAAGATGAAAATGTGTTAGACGGTACGCCGGCCGCGGTGATCTAGCGGTTCAGGCGCTCAGTCCGGAACCGCGGGACTGCTACGGTCGCAGGTTCGAATCCTGCCTCGGGCGTGGATGTGTGTGATGTCCTTAGGTTAGTTAGGTTTAAGTAGTTCTAAGTTCTAGGGGACTGATGACCGCAGATGTTAAGTCCCATAGTGCTCAGAGCCATTTGAATTTTGTTAGACGGTACCCTAAACCATAAGGTAGTGGAGGTGTCTGAGAGTAGAGAAAATGTAATGGAGCGTGAGGCAGATCCGAATTTGGCGCAATTGGAGTGTGATATGAATTCTAATGTGGAAAGAAGCAATGGCAGCAAATTATATTGTGTATCGAAGGTGGTTGAGAAGAAAGTTATTGGTAGTGTTTTCATAATATATCGCCGGATTTTATGGTTGTTTTATGTAATGAATCTTATGGATTAACGGTTGATGTTCATGGAGTTAATTGCGTTAAGGCTTGTAGTGATTCTGCGGAAATAAGTGAGGTTTTTTCTATGAGAGATGAAGTTTTAAATTATGTGGTTAATTGTAGAAATGTTGCAGCTAATGACAACGTTACTACAGAGGATGGGAAGAGTATATTTGATGCTTACGAGGATGATGAAACGAAAGATTTTGGGGACGATTTAAAGCCTACAGATGAGTGGAGGTAGATCACGAGAATCTAAGAATGGATGATGAAACTGAGGAGCAAAAATAAAAATGTGCAGCCTGCGAGTGAAGTAAACGAGGAAATAAAGGTTCTAGCAGTAGTTGAAAGTTTTGTCTGCAAACGCAGGAGTCCGTTAGTGAACGAGGTGAGAGGGCTCGAAATTGAGAAATTCAAGAACCGTAAAAAAGTGAAATTCAAAGAGAATCTCACTTTGGCGAGATGAATGTTGTAAGAGGAAACAGTGGAACAGTTGCTCTTTGTGTATAAATAAATGTACTTAAGTGTACTTTCATCTGCAGTATGTAAGAAATTAGGGGGATTATTTATGTTTTGATCAAGGAGTGACTTAGTGTTCCTCCACGGATCAGCACTACGGACTTCAACTATTGCTGCACATTCTATACGCTGGTCATTGCGTCCGTGATTTGGTCAATATGGTGGCTCACACAATCAGCGGTTATTGTTCTTGTTCAACTAATTTCGTTCATTCGGTGTGGGTGGATTATTTGAACAATATTGTGAAGGCTGTAGGTGTGTTTATACGTAGTCTAGAGGCTCTCTTAACTTAGTTATTGCAATACATACTCGAATGCACTAATGTCGTTCATACTATGGCCCACAATCATATCTCTCACAATTTCGCTCGTACATTAGGAACAACACTTTGTCTGTGGAAGATCATTAATTAATGTCGAGTGCTAGAAGGGTTCCCGTTATCATCATATGAACTAGGAGTTTCAATAAGTAATAGAACACATGTTTTTATGAAAACTGGTTTTCATTCAGGACTCCAATGTACAATATGATTCCCCACTCTTTTGGTTACAAAACCCTATTTTTCAACACAGCCTGCGTTTAACGTGATGGTCTTACGTGTAACTGCTCATTTTATTGAAAATGCTCGTTGATGAAGTTCGTACTCCGACAAGTTAGCGGTAGAATGTCTGTATAGTGTCTGATAAGGAACGTTACAAAAGAAGTCTGCCCAGCAGCACTATATTCACGCCGAGTGCGTATGAATTGTACCGGCAAGCTAAAATCATATGCTCTCCGACTTGTACGAGCACAGTTACACGTAGATGCATTCAAATTGCTATTATTGCACTAATCATGATTACAGTCTATATACAGCAATAGTTTCTCCACTACAGTTTTCAGTTTACGTAAGCTAAATAGTATGAATCGGTACGATAACTTTTTTAGAGCGACAAAGAATAGATATACATGAACAGCGCTCTGTTATAAATGTGTATCGTTGCAGTGATCAAATGCTTCGTAAGCACGTAATATTATTTGGTTTGAAATAATTGTCAAACACGTCACATTCACGTTATGTTGGTTTATTATAGTCTAAGCACATCTTACCATTGTCGTAAAGAAGTAACCTTTCCCTAAGCTGGGTGGAATTAGTTACGTAAATGTCAGTCAAAGAGTTTGCAATAAGATCCAGATTTCATTAGTTGCCTCAACGAAATCTAAGTATTTTCCCACAATTCGATACTAGTATTCATTTCCTTTTTCGTTAAATTACTTTGGGACAAAGTTCAGTCCTCCATTGACAATAACCAATTTAAGAAAAAATTTGGTTTTTTTCCCTGTCTTTACTTTGTGTAATGATATACTCAAAGTTGCTGATCTACCTATTTTAAGCTTAATGATTTCTAGCAAATCGCAAATCTCCAAAATGTAAGAACAGGATCGTATAGCCTACGTACGAGAGCACACGTTAAGTTACGACACGATCAAGCAAGCGCTAGAAGCACATTAACAATGTATAACTTTATCTCCTGTTTCACGCGGTGTCCTCAAAGAGTACTCATAAGGAGTATTCTTTGGGGTCACTTGTTCTGCTCCGTGATCTATAAGTACACTACTATGCGATCTACTTTAACTTGATACAAAGGGGATTCTATTTTACTTTCTTTCGCAAAAATACTAAGTACCTTTATACTGGATTTCTTTTTACATTGTTTCTCTTCAGTATACTTGCTACTATTCAAGTTATTCTATCACAATGTTACTTTACTTTCTTTTTTTTATGAAATTTAGATCTTGGATTTGGGGCTTGTATTGGGTTTTGGGTACTATTTTTATATTTTCATCTTTGCGTCCAAAGGAAGCGGCGTTACATCCTCCAACTTACTGGGAGGGCCGTATGGCCGCGTGGTACCGCTCTACTGGTTATGTCGAAGCCAACGTCTTGCTGCATCAGTAACCTCCCCTTCATCCGCGCACTGCCTCCCGCGGAGTGCTTTCTGCATTGCGCAGACACCAAGGTGCGAAATCCGGGCTGTAAGTTGGACGTCGAAGAACAGTCCAATGAACTTCTATGAACTCCTATCGGGTGCGCAAACTTGAGTTAGGAAATCAGCCGCATTTTTAAGGCGACAAACATGCCTGTTACCTGAGGATAGCAGAATACAGAGTTGATGGTTACACCAGGAAGGAGGACATCAAGCAAAATAGCCCCTTCAGAGTCCCAGAAGACCGTCGCATCACTATGGTGCGGCTTTGAACTTTTTATTCAGAGAAGTGACGTGGGGCCACTCCATGTTTTGTCTTTTTTTTTTTTCGAAGTGATTAGCCCATGTTTCATCGCCTGTGACGATGTTCGAAATGCTGTCACACTCAGCCTCGTAAGTCGCAAGCGTATCCGTGCAGATGGTTCTTCGTTCCACTTTATGGTCTTCCGCTGGGCAACGAGAAACCTAGCGGGCACACACCTTTGAGTACCCCAAGTCTGGCAACAGAGACATACAGTTG
Source organism: Schistocerca serialis cubense (assembly GCF_023864345.2). Taxonomy (NCBI): domain Eukaryota; kingdom Metazoa; phylum Arthropoda; class Insecta; order Orthoptera; family Acrididae; genus Schistocerca; species Schistocerca serialis. The sequence continues at coordinate 220,268,577 of NC_064645.1, forward strand.
AGCAGCGAGATGTTTGATTGTGATACGTCAATCACCTCGAATGAGAGTGTCCACATATTTCAGCATCGCAGGAGACACAGCTGTTGTGCGGCGGGCCAGCAAACAGCAAATGTATGAAATTTGGATCTTGAGTTTGGGGCTTGTATTAGGTTTTCGCGACCTTCACAGACGCCTCGCCCAACGACTCACCGTGCTTCTGTTCAATGGCAGGTATCTATAAACATTATAAAAACGCCTATGAATGTCTGCGATACTCTGGTTTTCGGCCAAAAGAAACTCAATGACAACATTGTATTGGGAAATCATCTCTGTTACAGACGGCACTTTGAAAGGTACGTAAAGCGCCGCCACCTATCGGAACTTCATAAAAGTGTAGGGGCTGAAGGGGGAACATTACACGGTATCCTACAGCAAATTACGCATGTGTTGAACAGAAACTGTCGATAAAAATGCGGCTTGCATTGCTTATTGAACGTCCCTCGACTGTAGCTCTTAATCAATGCAGTTGCAAGGCAATGGAGATCATCAATCAAGACAACATTCACCCTCAATTGTGTAGTAAAAGATAGAGGTTCCAGTATTAGAATAAAATTTGAGAAGACCTTTGGAGGATTTAAAATGAAAGTTCTAGCTTTTGTGAGGTTTCCCTAGTCCGTAAATTCTACGCCTTACAGTCCAATTAATGTAACGACCATCTATGTTCGACGTCAATAACCAGTCAGAGACGGCAATTGGCAGCACTAGCAGTAAAGGATACATAAAGCATTTTGGGGGACACGCATATCACTGCAGCCGTTGTCTTTATTTGTCGTCCGAATGGGCAGGATCATTGCCTTTCGGGCGAAGGGTGCAACCATTACCAGAACATGTAAGTCTGTAAACTGTCCGCGTGCAGCCATGGATAAAGTATACCGTGTATGGCAAATGGTGCTGTCCAAAACCGTCGCCAAGGCAACTGTGATGCACCAAGGGCCACAGACGACATGTGGGAACAACGGCTCGGAAATGTGAACCGGCAAATGGACATGCAACAGTTGGGCAGCTGACAGCTGAGACGAACCGAGGGGCTAGCAACAGCGTCTCCTCAGTGACTATGCATCGGACGTTGCTACATCTGGACCTCTGCACCGTGCTCTCGGTTCATGCCCCCCCCCCCCCCCCACCCGACTGCTGTTTATCGGCGACGAGAGATGGAATTTGTACGCCATTACCGCAAATGGACGTACAATGAGTCGCCATAGATACCCTTTTCAGATTAATCACTTTTTATACTCCATCGGACAGACGACCGTTGGAGATTAGGACATGAAATCAGACACCAAACAACAATCATCGAAAGGGCCCAGGCAGGAGGGCATTCACAGGACGATCTCGTTACTCTGGAAGGCATAATGGATCAACAAAACTTTGTATCTACGCTTGTTGTTGTTGTTGTTGTTGTTGTTGTGGTCTTCAGTCCTGAGATTGGTTTGATGCAGCTCTCCATGCTACTCTATCCTGTGCAAGCTTCTTCATCTCCCTACTGCAACCTACATCCTTTTGAATCTGCTTAGTGTATTCATCTCTTGGTCTCCCTCTACGATTTTTACCCTCCAAGCTACCCTCTAATACTAAATTTGTGATCCCTTGATGCCTCATAACATGACCTTCCAACCGGTCCCTTCTTCTAATCAAGTTGTGCCACAAACTTCTCTTCTCCCAAATCCTATTCAATACCCCCTCATTAGTTACGTGATCTACCCATCTAATCTTCAGCATACTTCTGTAGCACCACATTTCGAAAGCTTCTATTCTCTTCGTGTCTAAACTATTTATCGTCCACGTTTCACTTCCAGACATGGCTACACTCCATACAAATACTTTCAGAAACGACTTCCTGACACTTAAACCTATACTCGATGTTAATAAATTTCTCTCGCTTTATATCCTCTCTACTTCAACCATCATCAGTAATTTTGCTCCACAAAGAGCAAAACTCCTTTACTACTTTAACTGTCTCATTTCCTAATCTAATTCCCTCAGCATCACCCGACTTAAGTCGGCTACATTCCATTATCCTCGTTTTGCTTTTGTTGATGTTCATCTTATATCCCCCTTTCAAGGCACTGTCCATTCCGTTCAACCGCTCTTCTAAGTCCTTTGCTGTCTCTGACAGAATTACAAAGTCATCGGCGATCCTCAAAGTTTTTATTTGTTCTCCATGGATTTTAATTCCTACTCCGAATTTTTCTTTTCTTTCCTTTATTGCTTGCTCAAAATACAGATTGAATAACATCGGGGAGAGGCTACAGCCCTGTCTCACTCCCTTCCCAACCACTGCTTCCCTTTCATCTCCCTCTACTCTTATAACTGCCATCTGGTTTCTGTACAAATTGTAAATAGCCCTTCGCTCCCTGTATTTTACCCCTACCACCTTTACAATTTGAAAGAGACTGTTCCAGTCAACATTGTCAAAAGCTTTCTCTAAGTCTACAAATGCTAGAAACGTAGGTTTGCCTTTCCATAATCTAGGTTCTAAGATAAGTCGTAGGGCCAGTATTGCATCACGTGTTCCAATATTTCTACGGAATCCAAACCGATCTTCCCAGAGGTCGGCTTCTACTAGTTTTGCCATTCGTCTGTAAAGAATTCGCGTTATTATTTTGCAGCCGTGACTTATTAAACTGATAGTTCGGTAATTTTCACATCTGTCAACACATGCTTTCTTTGGGATTGTTATTATTATATTCTTCTTAATGTCTGAGGGTATTTCGCCTGTCTCATACATCTTGCTCACCAGATGGTAGAGTTTTGTCAGAGTATCCACCCTTATGAACACTTTTTTTCCTCGGGCTGATGACTTCTACCGTCCAGACAATGCAACGCGTCACTCAGCTCGCAGTGTACGTTCGTGGTTCGAAGAGCACCAGCATGAGTTTACAGTGCTCCACTGGCAACGAAACTCCACGGAATGAAACCCAACCGAGAAACGGTGGGACCATCTCTGTTGGGCTGTTTGCGTCGTGGGTAATCGACCGAGAAACCTAGCATGGCTGTCCATGGCACTGGAATCGGCATGGCCCGCAGAAGGCAGGCTTTTGAAATATGACCGCGTTTATGTTACTGGAGAGTGCACATTATACAAGGGTTTTGGCTCACTTTGAAACGTCCCCTTTTTGAAGAATTATACAAGACTGTGCTTTAACTGACACACAATATTTTTTAGCGCAACGCAATCTGACTTTCAATAATCCCTTCAAAAGAATGGCCCCGTCTAATACTAACCTATAAGTTTCACAAATCACTTACCTCACAAAAATCTTCGTTACTCGAACTACTGCAATACAGCGAGCGCCACTACTGCCAGCTAAATAAAAGATTCAAACTAAGGAAGGCACTAACTACTGATAGGCATAGTTAGCAAATGAAAGATTTTAATAGAGAACAAACACTGTATTTACCTTAATAGTGATATTATATATAGCAGTTCATGACAGTCTTACAAATTTCAAAACTCCGCCATCTCTCTCCCCACATCCATCACTGCTGGCGGCTCACCTCCAACTGCGCAACGGCACGCGCTGTTAACATCCAGCTGCCCAACACTACAATGGCGGACAACAATGCAAACTAGCCACAGACTGCACACAGCACAGCCAGTGATTTTCATACAGAGCGCTACGTGGCGTTACCAATAAAAAAACCTACACAGCCTACTTACAACTTCACTACTGAAAGGCTACCGTAAAGTGACAAAAAAATCATATCATAGTTATGTCAAGAACACCGTCGTGGTGATCAGTTAATGTATTTCAGAATCAAATTGTCAGTTCCTTTATATACCTACGTTTCACGTTGCCTTCCATAAATGATACAGATATATCATACAAAACGCAAAAACTGCAGCAGAGCACGCAGAATATTGGATGAAATGTTGGAAACAAAGAATCTTGAAAACAAAAGAATAAAAGGTGATAAATATTCACAACTATTGAACGATACGCGATAGTGAGGTACGAGCCATTCGAAGTGAAACCACCAGAGGTAGCGTGAAGCTGGAGCAGACAATGTGCGGTGGAGCGCTGAGCAGCTCACGGCTGCAGAAAGACACTGCCGCTATCTGTAAATATTTTATTTTCCTTTGCCACAGGCGGAGCAGGATTCCGCCGTCCCGCTCACGTCGAGTTCCACTCACTCGGCGGTTTGGTTGCTCTGTTGCCCCTGGCCCAGATGCGACAGCGACGGCGAGGCAAGCTACCCCAGCGGCGCGCTGTTCGATAACGACCTCGAGCAGGCCTCCGGAGACAAGTGGCTCTCGCGCCACGCGGCTCCACATCCCGGGACGGTGGAAGTCGGGTGCTGGTGGGTGGATGTCCTCTTGAGCAGCCAGGATGTGACCCATCTGTCTCCTGGCAGGAGTCGACCCTGCTGCTGGAAGGCCTGGTCCGTCATGCTGCTGGCTGTCTCCGAGTCCCTAGTGGTCGAACGGTGGCCCTGCCAGAGAAATTGTGACTATCCGTCGGAAGCTTCATGTGGCCGGCCTAGCAGCACAGCACCGTCGTCCGGGAGACCTGTGAACCTCTAGGCACTTGTATTACTTGACTGCCCCCTATTAGTTCCCGGAAGTGCGCATATGTTTTGCGGCTGCGTCTCTTCTGGTCACGTACTGACAGATGTTAGGTTAGCGCCAGTGCGCTGGTTTTGAAGACGGTTTGCGGCAAGAGTTACTCGCAGTCCCACTGAGCTCAACGTTTCCCCGATAGTTGCGTCCATGTCGGCCCGACGTACTTTGCTACTTAACGTTGCTCGAAGCTGCAATCAACAAGCCCGTGCCTGACTTACGAGTACGGCTGCAATTCACTGTCGTAAATCACACTAAAACTACTTTATGCGGTGAGGTCGCTACAGAAGGAACGAAACGCTTAATAGCCACCCAGAGACAACTTATCCGCACAACATACTACGCCATACACACCAGAAAACAACAGCCGAACTTTCAAAGATATGGTTAAAGTTGGCTCCACGCTATAATAGCTTGTAGTGTTCGCGACTGCCACGACATATTGTAAGTTAGAAACTGTGAGCGAATATTTGAGTCGGTCGGCGATACGAGGAGATTGTAAGAGATATTTGAGTAGAAAGTTTGATGATGATGATGGTGATTACTTTTCATTTACTGTTTCTGGGTGCTTTGCTTTTAAATCTCCCACTTACTTTGATCACCGCATTTACAAAAGATGTCATTAAAGCAATTTTATTATGAAGCGGTGGAAGTAGAGTTTTCTAAGTATCCACGAGAGCTTGTGACTTAATGGTGTGGGAACAAGGCGTCAGAACAGGTCTTGCGTCCCAGATGCATTGTACATAGTGGTTCCTAACTGCCCGAACATCCCATATGCATAGGAAGCTTGGATATTTCGCGTAACTACCTTGTAGGCACAGCAGTATGGTTGCAACCAGTAACAAGTAGTATTAATGTGTACCTGTGTATGGAATTACATACTTACAAAATTAACACATTAAGCAGACAGTGTATTAATCAAAAAAATGTACTTTTAAGTCTCTACATATCTTCTCCCCACATATCTTCAAGGTGTAATGATCGTACATCAGAGTAGTCAACAAATGTTCCATATTACTAAAGGTTTACTTATTTGTACTGAAGGACCTACTGGAACAGAAGCAGTCACATTACACATGTAGAGTAGTACACTTTTCAAACTTCTGCTTGATGAATCTATGAGAAGCAGCCATTCAGTAGTGATATACGTTATACCCAAGATTCAGTGAGACCGCTAGTGTCATGAGAGTACACTAGAGAAGCTTCTTCATCCTTTCTAAATTCTATCGAAATTCTTCTTCATGACTACGATAACGATAGAGGGTTGTTCCCGGAGCTAAGAATCTATATGCAGGAATACGTGACCTAGTAACTAGGCCGACTATTTGGATAAGCACTAATCTCGTGTCAAATCTTTCAGTTCTCCTTGAGTTAGCGCGTTTGGTTCGCATGAATCTGAGGGGCCTTGATATCATGCATTTCATCATCTGTCGCAGAAAAGTCACTCTGATTGTCAGGTGGTGTTGGAATCGGAATTCCTGTTCCAAGAGGCAGTGATCTTGCGGCAGACGATACGTCTGATTATTTTACGCTCTTTTTCTTCGAATACCTAAGAGTAGAGGCAGATATATTAATTGAATTAATCCAATTACAATATTTATTTTAATTAATTTAAAAGATACTCATGAAGACACATATTAAGTTCACAATGAGAATTAAACCTATTATGCAGGGATGGTAGTCAGTAGGATAATCTTTTCTCCCCTCCAAATCGTAGGCACACCAGAATCGAGACAATTCAGCTGCTTTTTGCGTCAGCGTCCCACACTTTCATCACATGTTTTGCAGCATACGTGTAGTAAGAAGGACTTGTTACCATCACCATTTTTATTCCAAGGCATGCATGATGTATTTTTCTCACAAAGGGAGTAATTTTTGAATTCCATTGTGACACGATGACTTTATCACAGATGTAGAAAATTCGGTCAGTGTGATTCTTGCACTTCAAATTAATTTTGTAACAACTTTGGTTTCACTCAGAGAGCGCAAGTCATACTATCATGCAGGTTACTACAAGGTAGAAGCAAGATTAGTTCAACCCTAACTTCCCTGTCAGGCAGAGTAGCCACCTCAACCTCTGTAATCAAGAGTTCCAACTATGACTATCTTTTTAGCGTCTTTTTCTAGGCCTTAAATGAAACACAGGTAATTAGAATTATCTCTTCATCCTTGTTAACTACATTTATTTGCGTATCATACATTTAACGTAACTACATGATACGGAACCGTTTCTGCTTAGTGATAATAAACTTAAAAATTTCAAACACTTGTATGGCTTATGTACCTAATAGCCTACTACAAATATTGAGATAGTGAAAAGACGTGACGGGATTGAGCAAAATGAGCTACATGTTTTGACTGAACATGCTTGACATATAAAAGGTCACCTACAAAATCGTGACCTTAGAAAATGAGTTTCGAAATGCAAACCGTGATAGCACTGGGCATTTGCTATGCAGACGAGATGTGCTTTGCAGTAAAGATGACCAACAAGTGTTCATTGCAGTTAAGGTATTCATTTTAGAACCCAATTTGTCACCTCTCAAAATAATGAATACACTTTTTAACGCGCTATATTTTTTTATATATAGTTCTTTTGCAAACAATAAAAATGGATTTCCAAGAAATGAGTTTCAGATGACTATTGTAACTGAAAAGTCATGAATGAGGAGAGAATGTTAATTATAATGGAAGAGGATGACCTACGAATAAATATTTTAACACTATAAATTAAAATAAAATAGATCAAAATAAAGAACTGCCAGAAAGACAGCAATGGGCAGGAATTTTAGTTTATGGGGATGGATCCAAGATGTGAGTTATCTTCTCTCTTCCAAGTGAAAATTTCTCACCTCTTCAAGAAACCGAGAAATACATGCATTGTTACTCATATCCTTCCACTCGCTACCTGCGTGTCATTTAATATGAGACACGTGCAGTTTATGTGAAGGAAACTCTGTAGTTGCCATCAAATAGAAAATTTTACCAATGACAAATTATTATGTGACCTGTTATTCTCATGCGAAAACCGAGTCTTCTTAAATTCATGTTTTTTCAGTATTTTCCCTTTCCAAGATTTAATCCGTTTCTTGTGTTCATACTCCGTAGCACCCAATTAATGAAGCTACATTTAGTTTCCAATCTATGGTTGCGAACGGTTTACGTCCAGTTTCCATCTGATTTCTGCTTTTCTACGCACGTAGATAATTTGTGGATACGATATAGTTTCTGCGAATTGAAATTAGGATTACTCCGGTCGTGGGTATTTTTGAGTTAGATTAAGATCGAGTTTGTAAACATTCTGCATTCTAATAACTTTTGCCAATTTTTGACCCCAAATATTCCAGTGCTATTGGTCAGCGCTGAGACTAAGAGACCAGAAATGCACACACGTCCAAGACCCGACTTCATTCGCGACGAGTGTGAGCATTTGCTATTGGCGGCTACGCACCATGTCCAAAGACGTAAGACACCCGAAAGACGTGTATAGACTTTAAAGTTTACATAATGAAGATAACGAAAGTTCTCGGATTCTACTATATTCTGACGCGCTAAGCTACCTCTGTGTTTGATGTAAATCAGTACAACGATTTAAAGTGATAAAAGTTGTTTGAAGAAGGGTTTCCGCTTCAAAATCAAAGCAAGCGAGGGCAAATGAAATTAAAATACTCGGGTGTGGAACAATACTCTACCTCCACAAAACTGAAACACTCGTATATCTTTCTGTCAACTCCATGGGTTGTTAGGACTGTTTCAATTTATTTCACTTGTACATGAGTTAGCTACATGTTTCATAGGTCATTTGAACGATTCTTTTATCTAAATGACGCGGAACGGGTCAGTTTACAGGATATGTATACATGATTAGTCTTAACATTAATGAACACGTTATTAGTTTTACGCCTCTTCATCCCACTACGTTTTATTTATTTATTTATAATTTTTAGTTTTATTTTACTTTTTTTCTTAATGGCTACCGGTTTTTAAGTAGGATTTGACAGTGACATAGAAGGAATTGTCCAGGAGAAATGATTTTAAATTAGATTTAAAGCTTACCTTCAAGACATTTTATGTTATTGGGGAAATAAACAAAACTGTTATTACTACATATTGACACTCTCATTTATACTAATACATAATCTCACTCGCACTGACTCTCTCACATTTTGTTGAGACAATTTATAAATTAAATCCTAGAAGTTCAGTCATCTATTCGGGCAAACAAGTTTTATCATTCTGGGAATTTCACCTATTGACAACCTCTGAATAAATACCACCAGCTAGGTAATCCCCAGGTGTTTCACCTTTCCGTAATAAGTAGGTTTCAGCTTTATGAGAAAAGGATCGCCGATGCTGTAGTCAAAATATTATCAAATTCCCTCGCGATATGCGAAAAGCAGGCTCCATTCACAAATGTAGGGGGTGCGGCGCTTAAATCTGAACAAATTTCAGTTTGAATTTCCCGTCTTATAGTAGTTCCGCCACAGGTCGCGATTGGCGTTCTTGAATGTCTTAAGCCTCTAATAAACCTCAAAATGGCCAAGATGTTACGGACGAGTGCGGAATACAATCGAAGAGCCGCGATTATCGAAAGTGCGCTCGGCGTTCGCTCACTGAAGTAGTTCGATTCGTCTGGCAACAGAGATCAACTTTTTACGACATTGTGGCCAAGTATAATGATTCGGAGAAGTATGGGGGATGTTCCGCTAACCCGGCGAAGAAACCCAATTCGACGAAATGTGTGTCATGAACTGTGGTCGCCACTGAAAAGGCTCAGAATCCGGGACAATCGCTGAGGAAACTGGCGTCAATATTGAATCTCAGCCAGCAACAATGCGTTGGATGGCGGAGGAGGACCTCATACGAGCTATTTATTCCAAAACTAGCTCCCGGATAACGTTGACATGTTCTGATCAAAGACCCGGATTTGAATCCCCTCTACTACTGTGTTTGGAGCGTAGCCGAAAGAGTTACCAATAAGACGAGGCACCCTAATATCGCATCTCTACGCAGAACTACCGAAGCAGCATTCGCGAATATGGACAGCGCTGTTTTAAAGAGGGCGTGCTAGGCTTCAGGACAAGATTCGAGGCGGTCATTGCGGCTAAAGGGAGATACATCGAGTAATGTTACTCTTGAAAGATATCACTACTTATACGTAAAAGCATTTTCGTTAACATTTGTATTTTGTTTTAGTAAATTTGTTTTTTGAAAAAAGTTTCATTTGTACGGACGTAAGCGCCGCGCCCTGTATCTTTCCACCAAGTTGACATGGGTTTTCCGTATTAACCGTATGACGAAGGTCACGTTAGAAATTTGTGTTGGAAAAATAAAAGAGCTATTGAAAGGGGGTCAATGGAATTTAGTGATGTGACTTTCATTTCACAGCACTTCCTATATTAACAAAAGGCAACGAACATCTAAACGTCACACGTTGTGTCGTTACTCGTCTTTTCGATCATGGTAAGGCCACTACCAATAAAAACTTCAGAATTCAGGTATAGTACATCATCTGTGAACAAGCTGTTAATTATGGAATAATGCTACGGCACTCTGATCTCAGTTTACGACTAGCGTTTGACAATTTCATAACAAGACAATAGGCAGTTGATACAAAATCCGAAAGTAACTAATACTACGGCTACGAAAACAGCCACTTCCAATTCTTTAAGAAAACTTGGGCGATTTTTTCCTATCATTTACGTTTCTACAGTAAGTCCGGTATTACTTGTGATGTAAACATATTGTAGTGCGTGACGTCGTTCGTGTGAAAACAGATGAAGAGTAGTATGCTTACATTTTTCTACTATTATATCATATTCTGAACACATGTTTGGGATGTACTTTATACTGGTGTGCAAAACTTAGGGATGGAAGTAACTTTGATTTAAAATTAATGGTGAACCTTCAACTGTCTTTTACTTTGCACAACGCGCTTCGCTACTCGTTTCGGTCGAAAATCAAATAAATCAAATCAGTATAGAATACATTGTTCACAGGTAACAGACCGTTAAATTGTGTATTACTTACTGCCACGAACGGCTGAAAAGTTATATATAAATAAGAGTAATTTGCTCTTTTGAGCACAGGATAGTCACAAAATTTTTAACGATGTAATCACGCAAAACATTGACGCATACAGTCAAAGACAACGCCATGTATGAGATAAAAACTAAAGTACGTGCTAGCAATATCCGTATCAACTTAACAAGAGGTACACTATTGTCTTTGGTTCCATGTAAACACTGTACATTAGTGAGACAGATCGTGAAACTCCAAATGTGCAAACTAAATACATCAAATACATCTTATCTGAAACACATCATAACTGCCGTAAAGAAATCAGCTTAAAACATAGGAAGCCATTTATTGACATCATATAAACCCAAACTGGCGAATTTTATATATTACAAAACATCGTAATTTCCGAAAAATATGTCATCTAGTACATTTTAATGGGCTAGGATGTTGGTGAATTAACATATAACAGCAAGTAAACATCAGCTCACAAAATGATGCACCGTAAATACACATGTACTTTGTAAATAACAACAAAGCTAATCTCATACAGTATGCTATACCAAAGTGCATTATGACGGTAACTGCATCCCTCTTGAACATATAGATAAAAACATTATCATACTTTTAATTCACATACCCAATGGAAAATGTGTGGGGTGGCTCTTGTAAACAGAAGATTATTACATTTTTTATTTACTTATTTATATTATAAATTTTATTTTGTCTGTGTTGGACATACCCTCATACGGCGGGACGTGGAAACACGTAATTCACGCAGGAACATCAGTGAAATTAGTTGGAAGTAACGATAATTCGAGAACACAATAGTAATTTAGATTCCCATGTCCAGAATTCTGGTGGACATACTTTGTCGTTTGTTGTCCGTGGCACCAGGCTCCTATACTGATTGAGATCTTTTCTAACTTTACAAGTAAACGAAGAATAACTTCAATTAATATTAGTTTATTACTGTTCTGCAAAGTAATAACACGAAGTCGATGCTCTGAGATATCTCGCTGCCTCATTGAGTCGATGTTGTCACTTTCACATTTTGCTGAAATTAAAGCGCGTCATCTTGGAAACATACACACATCTGAGGCTGTCAAAGCGTCTGATAATACTCGTCTATATCCTTGAATACTGTCAGCAGAACAGCACAAATGCTACTGCCCAAAAAGTAGCTCCCTTTACCTATGTGTATTTATATTCTGGTGGCCAGTTTTAGGACACAAATTAACTATCGTGGGAATTTAAATTGACAGTAACCCGTAGTCTAGATTTGGCGGTTTTGCTCACTAATAAAACCGCCGTGGGTCCCGAATTGGAGCCCCGCCACCTCTTAAATTTTGACTAAAATTTATCAGCTATGGGGGCCGAAGACTTTCGGGAGAAGAAGTCATCCTCATTCTCCCAATATACTCGCAAAGAGGGCGAAGGTGCGACAGACGTTCTGGGCACTCTATAGCCTTTGGGATGGGAAAGGCGGAAGATTAAGCGTTGAACCACTGTATGACGATACCGAAGGCAATAGAAACCAATGCATTAAACATACAAAATGTGAATGCACAGCAGATGTGGGCTGTAACTGAAAATGTGTTATGACAGTCTTTCCATTGGCAGAATATTCCAAAACACTGTCCATTCGGATCACCGGGAAGGGACTGCCAAGTGGAAGGTGACCGTGAGAAAAAGACTGAATAATGAACGAAAGGACGACGATTTACGAGAGGGAGTGTGGAATGTTCGAAGCCTCAACGTCGTAGGAAAGCTAGAAAATCTTAAATGGGAAATGCTAAGGGTCAGTTCGGATACAGTTGGGATCAGAAAAGTGAAATGCAAAGAAGACAAGGATTTCTGGTCAGACGAGTATGCTGCTAGGAGATAGGGTGAACAGGTCACTGAAAGGGCTGTTCTCATCAGAATCGACAACTATCCAACGTGGACAACGATAGTGAAGGTATACATGCGAACGCCGCCAGTCGAAGATGAAGAGAGAGAGAAAGTACACTGAAGAGAAAAAATATAATGACCATCTACTTAATAGCTCATTTGCCCATCTTTGGAACGAAATACATCACTGATTCATCGTATCAGGTACCCAAAAGTTTGTTGGTGGGTTTGTGGAGGTATGTGGCATGAGATGTCTACTCACAGGTCATTTAAATCGCGTAAAAAACCGGACCGCTGATTTACGTATGCCGTGATGGCGCCCGATAGTGACCTAGATGGTTTCCATAGCCCTTACATGAGCCAAATTTGGTAGTCGAGACGCCAATGTGAGATCACTATAACGCTCCCCAGCTTAATGTAGCATGATTCTGGCTCCGAGACACGGACAAATGTATTTCCAAATCGTGACATCCCCGGTGTGGAAGACATCAGGCGTGAAAGGATACAGATGATTCGTAGCTGTCAGCTTATCTTCGATTACTACCATAGGTCCCATGCAAGCACAGGGGAATGTCTCCTATAGCACAATACTGCTCCCGCCAGCCTGTGACCGCGGCACGTAGCGAGTATCGAACCGTCTTTCACTTCGATGACAACGTTTGTGCAGACAACCATCGACCTAGTGGTGCAAAAACTTGATTCGCCTAAAGCGGCAACACGTTCTCATTTATCGACGGTCGAATACCGATGGTCCCGTGCCCAGTGCAATCGTAATTGTCGAAGTCGTTGGGTTCAACATGTGAACGCGTAGACGTAATTGGCTGCGGAGACCCATGTTCTACAAGTGCTCCGTAACACTTCTGAGTGCACAGATCGGTAGAGATCCCACAGATCACCTTCTGCCCTACTTTATAATCTAAACCTCCGAACCCTCCTTTCTGTGAAGAATCGTGGACATCCAACTATTTAGCGCCTGGTGGTAGTTTCACTGTCCTACCTCTTTCCATGCTTTCTCACGACTGTAGCAAGTGAATATTTGCCGTTTTCGGCATACTTATTTAGACTCTGTATAATAACAATCGGTCATTTTTCAACGTTAACGGATTTATCCGTTTGCATTTCATATCTTCGTTAGGGTGATCCTCTGTCCGTGTCGGTTCCGCTTACGTCTCTTTGTTACCGCGTCACGTGCCCGCAACACCACCAGGCGGCATCCAACGTCGCGGTGGGGCAGCGCTAATAATGTTTTGGCTTATAACTGCAAATTAGGATAGTTAACGGGTAATTCAGAGCGTAAAGGGAGATGAAAATCTAGTAGTCATATGGGATGCGAATGCGGTCGTAGTCGAAGGAGTGGAAGAGTTGCGGGATGTAATGGGCTTGGTAGCAGGAAAGACAAAGGAGAAAGACTAATTAAGTTACGCAGTAATTTTCTGCTAGTAATAACGAATACTCTGTTCAGGGATCACACGAGGAGGATGTATATCTGGAAAAGGTCAGGAGATACGGGAAGATTCCATGTAGATTACATCACTGGATTGTTAGGCTTCTCCAGGAGCAGATATAGACTCAGATCATAATTTAGTAGTGATGAAGGGTAGGCTGAGAAAGAAGTAGTGAGGAAGAATCAATGCACAAAGAAGTGGGATACGAAAATATTAAGGAATGAAAAGATATGCTTGAAGTTCTCTGATGTCATAGACAATATGATAACGAATAGCTCAGTAGGCAGTTAAGTTGAAGAGGATTGAATTTTACTAAAAAGGGCAGTCTCAGAAGTTGGAAAGAAAAACATAGGTACAAAGAAAGTACATGAGAAGGAACTATGGGTAACAGAGGAAATACTTCAGTTGATATAGCATGAGTGGACATAGGGGATCCAGTATGAGGAGCAGAATTTAGAAGATCATTGGTAGACTTAAAATCAGATAAGGCAGAAGGCACAGAAGCCATGGCAACGAAAAGATTATTTACGTTCGTTTGCAGAATGTATGAGACCGGCGATATACCATCACACTTTCGGCGTCATCCACTCAACTCCCATGACTGCAAGAGCCGGCAAGTACGAGAGTTATCAGAGAATCAGTTTAATAGCTCAAGCATCGAAGTTGCTGGCAATAATAAGATACAGAATAATGGAAAAGATAATCGATGATCTGCTATAAGACCATAAGTTTGGTGTTAGAAAAGGTAAAGACACCAGAGAGGCAGTTCTGACGTTGCGGTTGATAATGTAAGCAAAACTGAAGAAAGATCATACACGTTCATAGTATCTGTCAACCTAGAAACAGCGTTCACTTATGGAAAATGGTGGAAGAAGTTTCAAATCATGTCATCGTAAGTTCCTTACAAATGAGCTTGCCGTGTTCGCTAAAAACTGTCTTTATCGGTTTGAAAGGAATAACGTACAAAAAAATCATTAAAAACTACGAAAATAATAACTAAACAGAATCTTTTTGTGACGAACATCAAATGATTCCGTTTGATCATCGAATTACGAAAGTGAAATTGCGTTTTGAGCATTCAGAATGTTGCGAAAGTTATTGGCGAGTTGTTATTGACGTTTTAATTACATAGTCTTAAATGTAGTCAGATACTAGCTAGTAGCTAGTAACACCCGCTCCCCCAACCCCTGCTTCGCATCATCATCAATATTGGCGTCTAACTAACAGTTACAGTTAAATCCTATTATCTCTGAAATATTTCATTTTTTACGTGACTAAAGGTAAATTACATTCAAATCTTGAGAGATTTTTATTAAAATACGAAAAAAGAATCAAAGAGAGTATGGGTAGTGCTTACCTGCAGAGCATTTTGCAGAATGGTGAAACAATTCTCAGTGCACCACAAGTGCTACCTACTGCAGCTCCTCCTGACCGAAGAAAGCTAAGTAGCCACACTAAGGGTAGACACGTCCTCTATAGCGCTCCTGTTCCCAGTGACACATACTTCATGCACATCGTACAACCTCAATTAAAATCAACTAAGTTAAAATGTATGCATATACTTAGGCTACTGTTTATAAATAACTTGATAGTTGCTCTCCTTCCACTGAACAAAAATAAATTGCGATACTTCTCGGTGACAATGCTTTCTTCGAATGGCAGTAATAATAATAATAATAATAATAATAATAATAATACAGTGTAGGTCCTAAAGTAATGTAGTAGCCACTACGTAGTTACTTTTGTATTGCACTGTCAATTAGTTCGTCTATTGTTGCAGAGTAGATAACGAAGGAATTTCTGGTCTATCGCGTTAACCACCTACAACTCTTAGAAGGCATTTTCACATTTAAGCATATATGATGTACGTACACATATAAGTCTCAACTTTACTATCACTGACGTATGATACATTACAGGGTACAGACTGTGTGTAGTGGGTGGTCTATGTGAGGAAGATTATGTTCATTCATTACTTTCACAAGCTCTGACCTTCCATCGCATTGTGTCGCTCGTCAATAATAGTGCTTGCAAAAATGTAATTATAGGAAAGTTATTTAATTAGTATTACACTCTTGCGAAATAATGATAGATAAATTACGAGGTTTGGAACTTTAATAGTTTCAACTATTTATTTACATTTCGTACAAAATAGATACGTGTTTCAAAGGTTTGCTGACTCTCAAAGTAGTACCAGCATTGTGTATAACCTGTTGCCAGCGATGTGGAAGTCGTAGGATACCCTTAGCAGTGCCAGTTGTGTTGACAGTTCGAGCGGCGCTGTCTATTGCTCGACGAATTTGTAGCAATTCTGAAGCGAATGCCGTGAAGTGTCTCCTTCAGTTTAGAAATCGAGTTGAACTTACGAGAGCTTAAGTCAGGAGGGTGCAGTAGGTGGTATAGCACTTAGCAGCCCCATCAGTCAAGCAAATCAGTAACAGCTTGCACTGTACGTGCTTGAGCATTGTCCTGCACAATGATTGTCAGGTCCTGCAGAAAGTGTCATCACTTCTATCTCTATGCTGTTCATTTTGGGAACACAACCTACGACCAGCTTAGAGACAGGAGTGATGACACTTTCTGCAGGATCATCATTGTGCAGGACAATACTGAAGCACGTACAGTGCAAACTGTTACTGATTTGTTAGATTGATGGGGCTGCTCAGTGCTATACCACCTATTGCACTCTCCTGACTTACGTCCTCGTGAGTTCGACTCGATTTCTAAACTGATGGAAACACTTCAAGGAATTCACTTACAAATTCGTCGGGCAACAGACCGCTCGAACAGTCAACACAACTGGCACTGCTAAGAGCATCCTACGACTTCCACATCGCTTGCAACGGGTTATATACAGTGCTGGTAACTGCTTTGAGAATCAGCAAAACTTTGAAACACGTATCTACATTGTACGAACTGTAAATAAATAGTTGCCACTATTAAAGTTCCAACCCTCGTATCTTAAAAAATAATTTAGTTTCTTAACTGAACACAATCGAACCCTTATGTTATTACCCCTTACAAAATTTCATTTTATCCCCCTCCCCCGAGGGAGTAATTAAGCGCAGGTTGGGAACCACTGTGCTACCGCCTATGGGAGGTGGCCGTCTCGACTTGCTTGGCATTGATGCCTTGCCTTGTAACAACTTCTTAGTGACCTCGAATCATGTGTGTACTCCGCTTATGCACTGTTAAAACGCGTCTAAGTTACGGGACAGTCGGCGCTAGGGTGATTTTCGTCCTAGTCAGCAAACCTTATTTCCGAGGGGCACTGGTTACATGTGTGTTTAAATATCAGATAGTTAAAGAAAGAAGGGACATATACCTCCACTAACATGCTTACAGAGGTGGTAAATGGACCAAAACAACAGAAAGTCCAGTAAACATGAGCTCTAAAGTGGATACCTTAAGAGATATGAGCACTTGCTCATGTTCTGTACTACGAAACATATCTCTTCCATTGCTGGCTCTTTGGTTTCCATATTTTGGGAGGAGTTAATGCGTATGAAACAAGGAAACATGGGCACTAAACGATCCGTCTAAATTTCACGCTTTAAGAGCAATGTGCACTTGTTCTGTGGAAGATGTGTTTCTCAGTAGCAAAGGTAAACACATGTTCATATCTCGTAAGGTACGCAACTTAGAAACCATGTTTACTGGACTTTTTTTCTTGTCGTGTTCCATAATGCGATCTCACAAAATTTGTTGGTTTAATTCTTCTTCACCGCGCATATAAAGATATGGGTCCATGATATTTTTGACGCTAGTGAAGTCCGAAGATTGTATGCAAACTTCCGTGGGATGAACATGGTTTTAGGATCTATGGATATTTAGTGATGGGAAATGAAGCGTTTGGTGTGTGAGACACCGATAGACACTACAAATAAGAAGGTTGCCGTTTGGCTGAGACTGCCGTCTCGTTGTTTTGGGCATGTTAGACAGCCATTAGCAGGCATATTTCAATTGTACATTAATGTAAACAGACGACATTTTATACAACATTACTAATGCAATATTCGTCACATGGGCCGGCCGTGGTGGCCGTGCGGTTCTAGGCACTACAGTCTGGAACCGCAGGACCGCTACGGTCGCAGGTTCGAATCCTGCCTCGGGCATGGATGTGTGTGATGTCCTTAGGTTAGTTAGGTTTAAGTAGTTCTAAGTTCTAGGGTACTGATGACCTTAGAAGTTAAGTCCCATAGCGCTCAGAGCCATTTGAACCATTTGAACCATCACATGGTAGTTTCAACAGTATTACTGAACACTAGTGTCTAAAACTTGGTGCAACATTAACAGAGCAACAGTACATATGTAACGTTTTTGTCATCAAAGAAAGTTTTTAATTTTATCTCCTCTAAACACTTAAATACTTTGGATGCATAGTATACAGGGTGAGTCACCTAACGTTACCGCTGGATATATTTCGTAAACCACATCAAATACTGACGAACCGATTCCACAGACCGAACGTGAGGAGAGGGGCTAGTTTAATTGTTTAATACAAACCATACAAAAAGGCACGGAAGTATGTTTTTTAACACGAACCTACGGTTTTTTAATTGGAACCACGTTAGTTTTGTTAGCACATCTGAACATATAAGCAAATACGTAATCAGTGCCGTTTGTTGTATTGTAAAATGTTAATTACATCCGGAGATATTGTAACCTAAAGTTGACGCTTGAAACCTCCGACGTTCAGTTGCTTGTTGTAATAAACACGGGCCACGGTCGGCGAGCAGCATCTGCAGGGACATGTTTACGATGACGACCGTGTCTACGAGTGTGGCTGTAGTGCACTGTTGTGGTTTGGTCTAGGTGTCGCAGTGTCCGCATGTAGCGCTTGCAGCTATTGTTATTCTGCATTCGTCTCCGCACGCAGCCCAACTGTAGTACACCGTTTTACCAGACGTATGTGATAGTGTAGTGTTGTAGGAACTGTCACCATGGTGTATTCGAACTCTGAAAAGGCGGAGATGATACTCATCTATGGCGAGTGTCGACGAAATGCAGCTGAAGCCTGCAGGGTGTATGCGGAACGGTACCCGGACAGAGAGCATCCAACGTGCCGCACATTGCAAAACATCCACCGCCAACTGTATGCAACAGGTATGGTCGTAGCACGCAAACGGGTCCGTAACAGGCCCGTCACAGGAGAAGCGGGTGCAGTTGGTGTGTTAGCTGCTGTTGCCATGAACCCACACATGAGTACAGGGGACATTGCGAGAGCCGGTGAACTGAGTCAAAGTAGTGTCATGCGCATACTGCATCGTCACCACTTTCACCCGTTTCATGTGTCGCTACATCAGCAATTACATGGTGAGGACTTTAATCATCGAGTGCAATTCTGTCAATGAGCATTAACAGAGAATGCGTTGCAGTTCTACCTGTTTACCGATGAAGCGGGTTTCACAAACCACGGGGCAGTGAATCTACGGAACATGCATTACTGGTCCGTGGACAATCCTCGCTGGCTCAGACAGGTAGAGTGACAGCGACCGTGGACTGTAAATGTATGGTGCGGAATCATTGGCGACCACCTCATTGGTCCTCACTTCATTGCAGGGGCCCAAACAGCTGCAGCATACGGCGCGTTTCTACAGAATGATCTGCCAACGTTGCTCGAAAATGTCCCACTGGAAACGCGTCGACGTATGTGGTATCAGCATGATGGTGCACCTGCACATTCCGCAATTAGCACTAGACTGACCCTTGACAGGATGTTCGACGGGCGTTTCATAGGTCGTGGAGGACGCATAAATTGGACTTCTTTCTGTGGGATACGTTAAAGGAGAATGTGTACCGTGATGTGCCTACAGTCCCAGAGGATATGAAACAACGTATTGTGGCAGCCTGCGGCGACATTACATCAGATGTACTGCGGCGTGTACGACATTCATTACGCCAGAGATTGCAATTTGTAACCTCCCCACAGAACAATTGTTAATTTATTGATATGAATAATGAATGTTGTTCTAACTTAGTGTAACCTCAGAACAAAACTGTAACCTCAGAACAAAAATGTAACCTCAGAACAAAAATTGTTCCCATTTAATGTACCCACAAAATTTTTTTCTCATTTAATGTAAGCTCGAAACAGAAAAAATCCTAAACTTCGTAATAAAAAATAAATTGAGTAACCTGGTAAATTTTAGGACGACAGCAGTGCTGCGTCATGGCCCTGTAAGATCATTCTGAATAAAAAGCAAAAATTCTTACCTCAATAAAAACGGCGGATATATCTGCTCTTACTTAACATTTTTTTCGGCACAGCTCCGTGCAATGCTGGCCTATACATTTGTGATTTGTGAAAGGAAGCAACAGATTTTTTGAAATGAATACTTTTTTTTAAAAAAAAATTACTTTACATCACCAAAATTATTATTAGGACATTTTTAAAACATTCGGATGACAGTTCAGATACATTTCTAGATATGCGCGACGCTGCTTCTTTACCTTGCACAATAATACTCCATCTCCAGATTCCTGACCAGAACAGACTGCAGTCAAGCGCAGACAACCTCAGACTAGCGACTAGCAACAACTAACTGCTACAGTTACACAGTTCGTACTGCCAACACTGCTCTCTGGTCAGAGACCCTGCATATCGCAGGCAGCGCATACCTCTTACATAACCTTCCACTGGGGGGGGGGGGGGGGGGGGGCAAAAATTTGGCAGCGATGGTGAGTCAATTGGACTTACAATGAGCAACAAATTTTTCTTAATTAACTAAGTCTACAGTCACAGAATATATACATATATATAAGTGCAGAACATGAAATAAAATATAGTGAACATGCACTGAGTACAGAACATATCAAGAAATCACAAAATGTATACGCAATGAGTACAAATCGTATTAACAAATGACATAAAGTGCACACGCACTGTAGTACAGAACATATCAGGCAATGACAAAATGTATACGCAATGAGTACAAATCATATTGGCAAATGACATAAAGTGCATACGCAATGTAGTATTTTTTTACCATTTTACAAGAGCTAGGATAGGAAAGGGAAGGATTGCATCATGGTTGTAGCACAGTAGGTTGCACGTAGCTGCACTGAAAGTCCATATCTTTCTACAGAAGCACAACACCAAGTGAGACAATCTGAAGGTCTCTTCCCTGAAGTACTAATCAGTGTAGCCAAGACACTGAAATGTCGTATTAATATTCAATTTTATCATTTTGGTAGTACATTAGGTACACCAAACAGTGGGACCATAATATCTCCATCGCTCAAGGTGGTGGACAGCATGTCGTGTCACCACCACGTTCTTGTAAGGTACACCAACGTAGAATTAGTGCAAAAACCAAATATAGTGCTCCATGATCATGAGGATAGACAGGACAAACGGCTATTGCAGTAATTCCTGGTAATTAGCTCAGAAGGTGAAGGACATTGAGTCTTATGCCAGTCATCACTGAGAATTACACTAGTCTATCAACTGATTTGAGTAATTGGTGGCACTCATCGCCTAGTTACTGAACATTTCTGTACTATGTATGAAGTATTACAGAATAATGTTCATAAGTCATCTGATTATAGTGAACATTGGCACTCATTGGCCAGTTACAAACCATTTTTATGCATTATTCAAAAGTTATCATTCAAACCAAGAGTTAATTAACGGCATACTATTTACATAATTCAGCTAGTTATAGTAATCATTGGCACTCATTGGCCAGTTACAAACCATCAGAAGTCATCCTTAAAAACAGGAGCTAATGAGTGTAGCATGAAGCTACTAGTATTCATATATATAGCATGTAAGTGACATAATACAAATGTAAGAAACAGTGGCATTAATTGGCCAGTTACTAAACATATAGCAAGTATTAAATATTACAAAACATTTTTCATCATTCAAGTGACATACGACATATTTAAAATAATTATTGGCACTCATTGGCCAGTTACAAAACATCAGAAGTCATCATACAAAACAGGAGCTAATGAGTGTAGCATCAAGCTACTAGTATTCATATATAATAGCATGTAGGTGACATAATATAAAATTAAAAGAAGAAACAGTGGCATTCATTGGCCAGTTACTAAACATATAGCAAGTATTGAATATTACAAAACATTTTTCATCATTAAAGTGACATACGGCATATTTAAAATAATTACTGGCACTTATTGGCCAGTTACAAATCATCAGAAGTCATCATACAAACGGGAGCTGATGAGTGTAGAACATGTATGCATTATTACAAAATATCATTCACTATTACTCAGAACGCATCATTCAAGTGACATATGACATATTTAAAATGTAACACACTGTAACTATTACTCAAGTGCTGTGATTAGAAAAACATCATTCAGTATTACTCAGAACTCTCTTAAACTGGTAGCATTATTTGGGACTGTTAATACATTTTTTTTATATTAGCAATGTATTGCGTTGGGATCGATAATTAATTGCTGGGGCATAACAATATTTACTCTTGACTTATTGCTGCAAATGAGGATAGGTAACGTCATTTGTCATGAGTCAGTTGTAGCAAGGTTATGAAACAAATAGAGTATATGTGATCACATTCATGAATAACACACACAAGTGGGTAAAAAAAAAATGCAAGTACTAGAACAGGTTTAATGACCAACTGCTTATAGCACATTAATTTCATGAATAGCTTCTCCTGGAAAAGATACAAAATGGATTATTAAGCTGAAATAAGAAACGCATATTATGCTGAAAAGTAGTGAACTTCGAATTAACAGGTAATGAAATGTGTATTAAATATATATGTTCTCTAGCTGTCCTTTCCGAAACCTTCAGTCATCATACCATGCGACATAAGACATACTATCAAAACGAACTGCAACAAATACTTAAATAACTACATAGCATTTCTTAACTAACAGCAAATACATAAACTTCATCATTATCCTCATCTGCAAGGAAAAACTTAAAAGTGGTGCGTTTAGTGGCCATATAAAGTTTATCACTATCAACACCTGCAAACAAAAACTTCGTTATTCATATCACCATAACGTCATTATTATCATCACCTGTAAAGAAAAACTTCATTATTCATATTACCATATTCTTCATCACTATTCATCACCATTCATTATCATCTACAAAAAGACACTTCATTATTCATTACTCATATTACCATTTACTTCATACAACCATTCATAGTATAGACTTCCTTAATTCTAGCATATTTCATCACTGAAACTAAGATGTATAGTTCTGTCTGACAGCCTGCATCAATCGCCTCGTATTATGAAAGAATAAATTAGGTAAGAGCGCTATCATACGATGTGTATAGTATACTCTTGTTAGGGCTTGTTAATTCTGATCCATTTACTCTTCGTGAAGAGGTATTGTATCTTCTTTCGATCATTCCGAAGGTGAAATTCCCATTTCATAGTAATCCACTGTGGTTTGTATAATTTATTTCTTTTACACGTTATTGCTTTCTGAAAATGATGAACAATGATTAATGTCTTACATTTAAATCATATACCTATTAAATAAAAACTGGTTTCTAGTGATATAATTGAGCATACAGCATAGCATGACAGAAAAAGTAATATGTCAAAAACATAGACAGTGTGCAGGTGCAAAAAATGTACACAGAGTATCACAATGTAGCAGCAAAAAAAAAAAAAAAAAAAAAAAGTAAAATAGTCACGATGTTGAGATATCAAAGGCAAAATGTCAAAGTCAACTGGTGTTTGTTATATCTTAAAGATTTCATAGTGCATACAAACAAAACAGGAAAACAATCTTACATACATGAAGAATGGAAAATGTGCACGGTCTGATGTGTAACGACAAGAAACGCCTTTCTTTGTTCAGCTTGTATGTTGTGTAGTTGATAGAGGCGACAGGTGAAGACTTTAATGGAGAAAGAATTTGATAAAATTTATGTGTCACTAGATAGAATTGCATAATTGGTCATAAAATATGTAAGCTTATCAGGAAAAATGTGCACGGTCTGATGTGTAACGACAAGAAAATCGACCTGCTAACCTTACCTTGCCGGACACTTTCCAAGAAAAAATACGATAATCATTAGTAAGTGTTCATATAAATATAATTGCATAAGTAGTCATAAAATATGTAAGTTAATTGGGAAAAATGTGCACGGTCTGATGTGTAACGACAAGAAAAGCGACCTGCTAACCTTGCCTTGCCGGGCACTTGCCATGAAAAAAATACGATAATCATCAGTAAGCAGTCACATAAATATAATTGCATCATTGGTCATATAAAAATCAGGAAATGGCATTACAGAGTGATAAATCATAAAGTATATTCATTTAATAAAGGGTTTAATATTAAAGACATGGTGATTACCTTTACTTTTTCTGGTTCTCAAAGTTTCGACGTGTACTACATTGGGGTGAGGAATGCTGCGAATTCGATAAGGACCTGCGTATAGAAGCTCAAATTTATTACACCTATTCTTTCCTCTGTTGGATAAATAATGCGTGCGTACTAATATCTTCTGTCCAATATGAAAGTCACGGTGTGTGCAAACCTGTTTCTGCTGTCTTCTCCGGCGCTCTGCGGCACGTTTGATGTTGTTCAGCGCAATGTCAATTATTTCATGGTGTCGTAGTCGACGAGATGTAGGAAAAGTTACTAATTCTTTAATTTTGTTAGGTGGTTCAACATTTTTCAGTATAACAGTCGGAGATAGCATAGTAGATTCATTTGGTATGGAATTACTTACATCCTGGAATGAGAGTATGTGTGTGTTCCAATCAATATGTTTTTTATGACAGTATATTCTACACAGTTTACCAATTTCTTTCATTAGTCGTTCACAAGGGTTCGAAGAAGCATTGTACCTGGATATATAGATCGGAGAAATGTTTCTAGCTCTATAGCAGATCGAAAGTGTGATCCATTGTCGGAAATTACTTTCAATACGTGCCCTACATGGAATAGAAAATGTTTTACAAATGCTTTCGAAACAATTTTAGCAGTAGCTTTGCGTAACGGAGTGAAGGTAACAAATTTTGAAGTGAGTTCAACAGCGACAAAGATGTAGCAAAAACCTCTATTAGTTCTGGGAATCGGACCAAAAATATCTACAGCAGCCATGTGTCTCAATTAAACAGGTATAATGGGATGTAACGGAGGAATATGTGAAGTCGTATCTGACTTAGCTTTCTGGCAGATTTTACATGACGCTAAAACTCGTCGAATACGTTTCTCCACGTTGGTAAAATAACAGTTCTGTCTCAGTATAAGAAAACATTTTCTGGCTCCGTAATGTGCGTAACTTAAATGAGTATACCAAATTAATTTGCTAACAAGCTCGTCAGGAATACATAATAATCAGTTGTTGCTGTCAGGGTGAGAGCGGCGAAACAGAATATTATTCCGTACACTGTAATGGTTTCTAATGATAGCATTATTCCTATCTTTCCAAAGGTGTTTAATTTCTTTCCATACGTTGTCTTTACTCTGCTCTTGTGCTATGTCTTGTAATGACGACGAAATGAAATTTTCAAATGCAACTTGTTGAATGTGCATGACGCTGAAATTTGCTTTGCAGAAGTTGGTTGCGATGTCTTTCTGATTGTTGCTAAGAGAGCGGGATAGTGCGTCTGCTAAAATATTTTGTGCGCCGGGAATGTGAACTTTTGAAAATTAAATTCCTTTAAATAAAGTTTCCATCTGCTCAATCTGTCGTGTGTAAATTTAGCGGAAAGTAAAAACTGTATAGCTCTATGATCTGTGTAAACGGTAGTGTGTCTTCCATAAAGAAAATGCCGAAATCTCGTAAATGCCCAAACAACACATAATGTTTCAAGTTCTGTAACAGAATAATTGCTTTCAGCAGGTGACAGAATGCGACTTGCAAAGTCGATGTTTTTAATTACTGTAGTACCATCTTCTTCAATTTCCTGAAAAATGTGTACGCCTAAAGCGGTGTTAGAACTGTCGGTGGCAATGGAAAAATTTCTAGTAAGATCTGGATGTGATAAAAGTGGTGCATTCAACAAAGCTTGTTTCAGGTTCATAAATTCAGAATCTGCTTGCCTATCCCAGGACCAAATAGTGTTTTTACCCGTCAATTGACATAATCTAGGGGTGTCTAAAGCAGAGTAATGAATACATTTACGAAAAAGTTAATTAAACCCAAAAAGCTGCGTAATTGTTTCTTCGTCGTAGGAACAGTAATGTCACGTAAAGCTTGAAGTTTTTCCGGGTCAGGCGCAATGCCCACTGCTGAAAATACATGTCCAAGAAATTTTATAGAAGTTTTGCTAAAGTGCGATTTGCTAAGATTAATTGTGAGTCCTTGTGCATAAAAAGTTTGCAACAGTTGTTCAAGAATCAGATTGTGTTCAGACCAGTTAGCTTCTGCAATAAGAATGTCGTCTACGTACGTTGTGATTTTGTCTTTAAGTTCTGTCGCAAGTATAGTATTCAAACCGCGAATAAATGCTGCTGAAGAAATAGTTAAACTGAACGGTAATTTACAAAATTGATAACAGTCACCAAAACAGAGAGAAGCCGTGTACTTTCTGCAGTTCGGATGGAGCTGAATTTACCAAAATCCCGATTTCAAATCTTATGTGGAATAAATAGCAGTACCATGAAATTTCTGTAGAAGGTCTTCTAGTGTCTGTGGGCGATCTGTTTCATTAATAATAATGTCGTTGATGTGACGCGAATCAAGTACGAGGCGAAGTGAACCATCCTTTTTCTTAACAATATGGAGCGGGTTTATGTACGGGCTAACTGCCGATTCAATAATTCCTTGGTCAAGCATAGCTTCCAAATCTTTCTTAACTTGTTCTCTGTGAATATACGGAATGGGATAATGTTTGACTATAAATGTGTCGTGCTGTTTAACTTGAAATTCATACATAAAACCGAACATAGTACCAGGAACGTTGTCAAAATCTGGAGCTTGCTGTAAAAGAATTTTGCGTAGTTGCATGCGTTCATCGTCTGTATTTGCACTGCTCTGTTTAACTTTATCATAAATCATTTGCATAACGTCATAGTCAGCTTCGTGTGGGGTATTATAGTTGTGTACGTACGTATCTGTGAACAATGTGGAATGACAGTCTATGTTACGTGATGCGGAAATAACCTCTGTACAATTAATTGTTTGTTCTCCTGCAGATAAAGAGCGCTGAAATTCTAATGCCAGTTGTACATTTTCATCCTTTAACATCAAATAGGAGTTTTGAAAGTCAATAATTGCGTCGTGTTGTACCAGAAAATTCGTACCTAAAATAACGTCTGTTGTCAATAAGGGAACAATCCAAAAACTTGAGTGAAATGTATGACCTGCAATACAAAATGATAAATATGTCTGTAATTTTACAGCTTCTCCTTTACCAGACACTGCTCCTTTTACTTTAGTTTTGCCTAATGGTAACTTAGGATAGGTATTCTCTTTATTACATTCGTTGAAAGTTTCCTCATTTATGACTGACATAGGTGGTCCAGAATCGATTACTGCTGAAAATTTGGATGATCCAATCTTTACTTCAATGACAGGATGTGAAATGGTTTTTTGAATAACCGGTCTTTCCTGCAAAAGAGTGTCTCGGATGTCGTCAAAAGTAATAACATTTTCGTGAACAAGATTCTGCGTGTCAAAAGCATTGCTTGCGTTGCTGGAAGATGCAACCTGTACTGTATCTAGTCAAATTCTATCTGACTTGCTATTATTTTCGGGTGGATGCTGTGGCATTTCCACTATTTGTACTGTTCTGTTATTTCTTCCTGACGTATTACGTTCGGTATGATATCTACTTTCTGGTTCATACATGATAATTTGCTGTTGCGGATGATTTTGTTGTTGGTAAGACCGACTGTTATTAAACGTTCGCTGATAATTGTGCTCATTATTTTTCCATCTGTCATGATAGTCAATCCTATACGGTGCATTGCGATAGGAATTGAAATGGTGTGTTTTCTGTACGTAGTTATTTCTTTGTTACTGTGCGTTACTATTTGATGGAGCCAACGCTATACGTGTAGGCGGCGAAACATTAAAGCTTGGTTGACCATGTAGACTACATTGTTGGTTAGGTATGCTAACCGGCTGGTTTTGTTGCTGTTGTGGGGAAAAACGTCTCTTGTTACCAAAATGCGGTTCCTGTTGCTGATAATTTTGACAATACTGATAATTATAATTTTGTCTGTTATTAAAGTTCTGGTGGTTGTCGTTGAAATAGCCTGACTGATCGTAATTGCTGTATCCTTGTTGACCTTGGTTATTATATGAAAAATTTTTGTTTATGAAGGAATAATCTGATTGCTGAACTTTCAAAAGCTGTAACAGATCTCTGAATGCCGAAATATTTTCTTTCTGCTGACTCGTTAAAAGTGATACTCTTAATGATCGTGGTAATTTGGAAATACATAATTGAATAAGTGCAGATTCACTGTATGGCTCACTTAAGTACTGGTTTTGTTGGACCATGTGTTCAAAAAATTGCGTGGCAGTGGGAAAATTTGAGTTCTCATAATTCGGTAAACTAATTAGTTGATCCTTAATTCCGCGCTGTGTCGTCTTCGACCAATACACTGACAGAAAAGCATTCTGAAATTCTTCTACCGAGTAGCACTGTCTCGCGATCGGTCTCATATGAGTTGCCCGTTCGCGTTCCAAAAAACTGCAAATAAATTCAAGTTTGTGTGTTACGGGCCAAGTTGGTGGAAAAGCAAAGCTAAATTGTTGTATACAATCCAAGGGGTGAATCTGTGTTCTGTCATTTTTAAATACTTTAAATTTTCTCACTGATAGAAGATGCTTGTAATCAAAATTATTCTCTCGGAATGTTTGAACAGGTTCAGGATTGTATGAGAATCTATTTGTCTGTGACTGTTCGGAATCTAATTCACGTACTCTCTGTAAATTACCTAAATTATACAGGCTGTGTGAGTGTGAGAAATGTTCGGAATGTGGGGTATGCTGTGACGTGTTATTGACTGAAACATTTTTCATCTCTGTCACTTCTTGCTGTAAAGATGACAATTTTCTACGTAATGTATTATTAGACGAATCTATCTCCTTGATAGTCCGCTGTAAATTTTGGAATTCAGGTGTCTGATTAAACGAAACTGGTGATGTACCGTCTGATTTGGTGTCATTATTATTTTCGATAACACCAACACGACTGGCCAATTCATCATATTTTTCAGTCAGTGCCTTTACCTGATCATCGTTTTTATTATCACAAGCATTAATTTGTTTTTGTATTTTACGTGTGGTTTCGTTCAACTTCTTAACGTCTGCTTTGATGGCATTGGGATCCTGTATTAGTTCTAATTGTTCAAGTCTGTCGGTCATTGTCTGAAAGTCTACTGTGTGTGTGTGTCTGTTTTTGCTTTAAGATCAGAGATTACATCATGTAATTCGGTGTTCAACTGTTTGATAGGATTAATTTCGTCTGATATTGTAGCAATATTATTGTCTACATATGTTTTTGCTTTCGTAAACAATTTACGCTTATCTTCCTGTCTCTGTGCAGTAATTGTTTCCATTACTTGTCGCTTTACTTTATTCTGTTCCTGTATAAATTTACGGTAACGCGTTTCACTGTTTTGTAGGTGGTGATTAAAACGTTCGTCAATTTGACTGTTCTGTTGGTCAAATTTCGCGTCTACTTTCGCATCCAGTGTGCGTGAAAGTTCTGCTGACATTAATTTAAACTCATCGCGTAACTGTGTTGCATTTTAAGAATTTGTTTAGCGACTGCACTAATTTCGTCTCTAAGTAATTTAGTTGTAGCTGCTTGCGTATTCCTTAATTCTTGTGCCACAGATCTAATTTCTTCACTACTGTTCCTAGCACAAGCCTTAATTTCCTGACGTAATTGTTCTTTAGTATCATGACATTGCACGTCAACGGCTGTAATATGTTCACTAAGCTGTTTGGAATTGCTGTCTAGTTTTTCATTTAGTTGTTTGAGGTTTTCAATATTTCCATTAATTTGTTGTTTGAGATTTTCATTATTTTCATTAATTTGTTGTTTGAGATTTTCAATATTTTCATTAATTTGTTGTTTGAGAATTTCACTAAGTTGTTTATGATTGTTGTCTTGTTTTTCAATCGACTGTAGCAATACTGCCACAATTTGATCCAAGCCAAAATTAGCGACTCTATTTTCTAAGCTGTGTGTTGGTGTATGTGCATTTGTCACGTTTTCTGTAACCATTTGGTCATTCTGCAATTCTTGAAAAGGTTTGCCAATCGGATGTGCACTGTGGTCACTACCTCGGAATCAAATAAATCTGACGTATTTTGACTACATTGTTCATCCTCGTGAGAAAAATTTATCTGTTCACAATTCAAATTTTGCAAACCGGGTGTGTCAAACTGGGCACCGTTCATTGTATCGGAACGCGCCGCGTCATCAATTGTTACATTTACTCTGGACATAATTGCATTTGTTTGCTGATTATTAGGATTAAAATCATTACTAGTAAATGGCACACACTGATTGTCTGTAAATACGGGATTATCACTATTACACTGAGTGTCGCTAGTGTTATCGGTCAAATTATTCGAGTCGGCTGTTTCACTCATTGCACATCGCGATGTACTGTTAACAGTTTTTCGCGGCATTTTTCACAAATCAAAAAAATAAGCACAAAAATGAAACAAAGATAAGGCAAAAATGGAGCAAACATTTACAACAAGGAGCGACAAATTTCCGATGATCTGTGAAAGAAAGAGTGACAAATTAGTAAATGCATTGCGCCAGATGCAAACTACATTTAAGTAAATAAGAGCAGATATATGACTACTTCTCAGAAATTCGCAAAGAAATACGATCCTGGCCGGATGTCGCCAAGTGTAACCTCCCCACAGAACAATTGTTAATTTATTGATATGAATAATGAATGTTGTTCTAACTTAGTGTAACCTCAGAACAAAACTGTAACCTCAGAACAAAAATGTAACCTCAGAACAAAAATTGTTCCCATTTAATGTACCCACAAAATTCTTTGCTCATTTCATGTAAGCTCAAAACAGAAAAAATCCTAAACCTCGTAATAAAAATAAATTCAGTAACCTGGTAAATTTTAGGACGACAGCAGTGCTGCGTCATGGCCCTGTAAGATCATTCTGAATAAAAAGCAAAAATTCTTACCTCAATAAAAACGGCGGATATATCTGCTCTTACTTAACATTTTTTTCTGCACAGCTCCGTGCAATGCTGGCCTATACATTTGTGATTTGTGAAAGGAAGCAACAGATTTTTTGAAATGAATACTTTTTTTAAAAAAAAATTACTTTACATCACCAAAATTATTATTAGGACATTTTTAAAACATTCGGATGACAGTTCAGATACATTTCTAGATATGCGCGACGCTGCTTCTTTACCTTGCACAATAATACTCCATCTCCAGATTCCTGACCAGAACAGACTGCAGTCAAGCGCAGACAACCTCAGACTAGCGACTAGCAACAACTAACTGCTACAGTTACACAGTTCGTACTGCCAACACTGCTCTCTGGTCAGAGACCGTGCCTATGACAGGCAGCGCATACCTCTTACAAACTGTGTGCAGCAAATGATGGCCGTCACATTGAACATGTATTGGCCTGACATGTCGGGACACACTCTATTCCACTCCGTAATTGAAAAACGGAAACCATGTGTGTACGTGTACCTCACCCCTCATGGTAATGTACATGTGCGTCGGTGAAAAAGACCTATAAAAAGGTGTTAGCACGTGGACGTAATGTGCTGTTCCAGTCTATTCTGTGCCTAAGGTCCACCACCGTTCCCTTTGTATCCCTACGTAATTCTGTGCTCTCCGATACACACGATCGAACAGCGGAAGAGTGGTATTCAAGCGTCAACTTTAGGTTACAATATCTCGGGATGTAATTAAAATTTTACAATGCAACAAACGGCACTGGTTACGTATTTGTTTATATGTTCAAATGTGTTCCATTTAAAAAACGTAGGTTTGTGTTAAAAACATACTTCCGTGCATTTTTTTATGGTTTGTATTAACCAATTACACTAGCCCCTCTCCTCACGTTCGGTCTGTGGAATTGATTCGTCAGTATTTGATGTGGTTTACGAAATATATCCAGCGGTAATGTTAGGTGACTCACCCTGTATATACCTCTTGTATTGTACAAATTTATATATGCGATGATCCTTCAAGTCTGTTTGGAAATTCCTTTGTACTTAACAGTGGTAGAAAATGGTTCTTGTACATTTCTTTGATGTCTCTTTCATTAATAGGGAGGTAATGTTTGCTGTCCCTCCGACATTTACATGTTCTATTGATTCACAAATTTCCATATGACTCATTGGTGACCATTTTCCGCTGCTGCTACGTAAATTTTCTTTTGCAAATTAAACAGCATTTTCCTTTCTTCAATATTACTATTTGATTTTCAATATTAGTTTCCCCTCTTATGTGTTTGTCATCTTCAGTGGGTTTCCTGGAACAACATATGGGCGATTTATCTACCCCTATCGATTCTTTTTATATAACCTGCACTAGGTCCGTATCATGAACGGTATACAGACAGGCAGCAGCGCCATAATCTATGCAGATTTGTTCCCAGAGCTTTGGACAACACTCAGCAAACGGAACCACATTGTCTAAAACAAAAGTGGGGATTGACCTGATCTAGACTGTATTTTTGAATCAAAATATGCCTTATTTCTGCCATACTCATCCAAGTGTCTCCAGTCTTCCTTTGTGTAATTAACGCTGTAGTAATACATTTTTAGATTTTTCCATAAATTTACTTTGTTTGTAGTTCTTAATCCTTGGTAAATGGTTGAGAAATGCTTCACTCTCTTAAGCAACGAAATTAACAGGAGCTATCAAACTTTTCTGTATATAACCTCTTAAATATCTACGAAAGCTTAAATACTATAAACGGAATACACTTATAGTGATACCCAAAACTGTTTGACTACACTGCAAATTCCACATTGAATGTTTGGGCGCACTTGGATAATTACGGTGGAAGTAAGATATACCTTCCAGAATGAAATTTTCACTTTTCAGTGGAGTGTGCATTGACATGAAACTTCCTACCACATTAAAATGGCGTGCAATACCGAGACTCGAACTCAGACCTTTTGCCTTTCGCGGGCAAGTGCTCTATCGACTCACCTACCCAAACATGGTTCACAACCCCGTCTTCATAGCTTAACCTCTGCAAATACCAAGATGCCAAGGTATATCTTGGGACAAAAATACCATCTTTCTCATGGCCAATCCTCACTTGTATTTTTTACAATACGATCCAGTTTGCTAACTGCTGACTGCTCTCGTCACTTGGATATAGATCATCGTCCTGGGCTTAGACAGGGAACGTCGTATAGTGAACTCTTGGAAATGAACAGAAGTGTAAATTGCATTGGCTATGTACTGTGAAGTTAACCTACGATTATTTGCACTTAAGCATTGAGGGCCTTTTTTGTGTTATATTAGATGCAGTGTTGCAGACTTCATTATCCGACAAATCAGAAAGATAAGTAAACCTTTTTAACTCATTTGTGTGACTCTGTTAAGTACTAATTTGTTGGAGTGTTGTAGAACCTACATTCTCCTATCCTTTACCTGACCCTTTGGCATAGTTGTGTAATAGCGGCAGGGAGAAATTGGCTTACCGATGTACTGCATTAGAAGCCGTTGCAGGAACTTACGAACCCGGCCTTCCGTAACAACAGTGGCAACTCGGCCTCCAGAGCAGTAGCGTCGAGGCCTTTACAAAACTGTCGACGAGGGTTTATAAAACTACCGGTTACCGAAAACTCTGAGAAGGTACTTACGCTGACTGCTTAGCTGTTACTTGTCTGTAGACTGTTCTTAATATATACATAGTGCGGGCTGCGGAAAGCGAATCGGGAGGTTCAGCTGAATCACCCTCTATGCTTCTGTTTTTAGATGATATTAATCACAGATCTTAGACAGTTCGTGCCCTAAATTTCCAATAAATAAAATCAAGGTGTAAATGCTTCAAGCCTATAACTAACATTATAAAGAAAAAAGGCTGAGAATCATTCGAAAAATATCGAAGGTCCGTTATTTATATACTGACTACGAAATTCCTACGGAAATTAAAAAGTAGCACCGCAGCAAGGAAAAATTCTTCACAAACTAATATTCCATATGACCATGTATTCTGTCTCAATCGAGCTATCGTGTATCACTACAACGATTTAGTCACTATCAGGTCTTATTTACAATGATTTTCTGATAACGTAAAGACCTCCTTTTTAACATTATTTAAGTCTCGAAAGTATTCTGTAAAGCCATTGTCTGTTTTCGTCATTTGTCAATTCGACTTAGCAGTCTAAAACATTCAATTCTACTGACTTAATTAGTCCTGTGGCTGCAAAGGTAGACGATAACCTATTCTGCTCATCATCTGGCCACTTTAGAAGGTACACATAGATGAGCTGATCGTAGCTCATTATCATTCACTGCAGCTAACCAGGAGTACAATTTAATATCCACGATCAATAACAATCCCTGAGATAAAGTCTCAGCTAATCAGTGTTCCAGAGACACGAATTCGTAGTATTGTTACAAAAGCAAACATTTTGTACGCAAAGATGTATTGGCAGGAACCATCTAGCCAGAAATGTTTTAAGTAGCTAAGTGAACAAAAAAAATCTCTTTTTTTAGCTTCAGAACAGATTTATCATGTCGAGAAAACGTTAATAATTTCACATTTTAATTCTCAGTATGTCATCGACTGAGAGCGGGGTGAGCTGATGTAGAACTTCGTCCGATGGGATTTACAGTTCTAGTATTCGTCTGATGATCAAGGCAAATCTCCAGAAAACGTCTTTCTGACTGGATGGTTTGAACTATTTAGAATTTCGATTTATCTGTCGATA
Organism: Schistocerca serialis cubense; assembly: GCF_023864345.2. Lineage (NCBI taxonomy): Eukaryota > Metazoa > Arthropoda > Insecta > Orthoptera > Acrididae > Schistocerca > Schistocerca serialis. The sequence continues at coordinate 220,303,377 of NC_064645.1, forward strand.
TACGAAAAATTTATTGCAGGGATTAAATCTTCTATAAAATTAAATCTTTCATTAAGTTAGCATTTATTGACAGAATTCGTTTTGACTTATAATACGAGCCCCGCTCTAAATATACGGCAATGTGTTCAAGCTGCAGATTGTTTTAATTCTTACATCTAGTGATAAACATTCAGAAATGTTGAGACTTTCAATGAGAGTTTAAAAATGATCATTGGATTAGCGAATAATCTTCCCTTTTTGTTTTGGCATTATCACGTTCTACTAACACTCAACATTGTTAGATTTCTTAAAATCTAAAACTAAAGTTCGGTGGCCTTTAGAACAACTGGATTCCATTTAGCAGGATCATTTCTCGTATTTTGAGACATAATGAATATCTATTTTACCAGTCATAATGTAACTATTACGTCGTTCGGGGTTCCTATGCTACATTTACTGCCACTAGAGAAAATATTATGCAATCCTTTGTTGAACGACTGCGTGTAGATTCAATAAACGTAAATATTCATTTGTGTATATGTGATCACTTGTGCAGTCCTCTTTAAAAATCCCGCGAATCGCGTAACGCTTTTTTAAAAAGAGGAATGTAATTTCGACGTTGCTTAACACAAATTTTACAGATTTATATTCCTGCGTGTTTCATTCTCGCTACACATGTGGCAGAAGTAATGAGAACCTGCGGCGACAATTGTGGTCATTATCCTGCAAGTACTACATTGGAGTGCTTCACTCTTTTTTTTTCATTTGTTTGTAGAGGTGACTACTGTGTGCGTGTGCACGTGTGTAAAAAAATGTCTCATTATATTTCTCTCATATTTTGTAACTGAACAGGAACGTGGCAAAAAATTAAAAAGCTAACGCACCTGGATGTGCACACTCCAAAATGCAAATGAACAAAACAACTCTAAAATTTTAGATGATTTAAATGGCGAAACCTAAATCTAATCAAGATGAGATATTTATTTAGTACAGAGAAGGTGACCGCAATATACACAGAATATTATTGTAAATGGAGTACTACATATAGTTCATCCGGACGTCGCTGAATAGGAAACTCAGATACCGGTTCCGAAATTCTGTTGTCCTTTTACAATGTTTGTGAAATAACTATAGTAGACTTAAGTTAGTGTAAATGCTTATTGCATTTACAGTTGAACGAAAAGAAAAATGGCATCAAAAGTTACGACAAGAAACGTAACTACGATGAGCGCGAAAGCTTTCGGCACAGCATTAAAGGCAAATAACAGACAACAATATCCCTATTGTCATGTTCAAGCAACTGAGAAAGTACGTAGATCAGGGATGAGAAGTCGAAGGAGTTGGTAAATATAAATGATATTGCGCAGTTAAGAAATGCAATCTACATCTATATATCTGTAGGAATTATAAAGTTTGGTACACTAAATTATTATACAATTAATATCAGCACAGTTATATTATCATATATTAATAATTTCATTCAACTGAACGGCATTTCTACGTCCTTTTTCCACACACCAAATACATTTATTCACTGGAAGCAGCGAAATTCGTTAACTCAGGATAACGTTTCTTCGTCTCACCCAGCAAATTAAACGGCTGAGTGTCGGTGCGTCGGCCATCCAGGACGTCGATTTACGGCGATTTCCCTCACCTCTCTTGGTGAATATAGGGCTGGTACCCAAGCGTCGCTTGAGTTATACGATTCGGAAACATTTAGAAAACATTCATTCACTTTGATATAAAATAACACTAGACACATACAACTGAGGTGCACACATTCCGTACCGGAAGTTAACAACGTAGCGACTTGAAGGGCATCCCGTTGTCCCTTAAATTAACCATTCCGAGTCAGTTTATAGCAACGAGTTTAAATCTCATAGATCAGCTATAAGTTCGCCATGTGTGAAGCAAATTGAATTACCATCTGCGATTTTTTCTGAAGTCAAGGGCGTTCTCTGCTTTGCCGCGTCCCCTTGAAATTACCTTTAACACACTTAAGATAGCCCGTGGAAGCTTTACATTTTTTTCAAAAAAACAGGAAACATCCAGTCAGCAAAAAAAAAGTTCCGACCGAAGTGTTCATTGACTTTTCGATGCAGATAAAGCTGAAAGACGACGTAAAATATGTTCGTCTACTTACAATGAAAATTTGTTGCTAGCAAAGTGAATGAAGATTGTGTAGTAAATTTCGAAACGCGTTATGTTTAGCTAACTGAGATAGGTCCTTTCGCAGAAATTCTGTATTTTTGTTTGTATTTTAAGCATTTTATCATGTCCTCAAAAACCTGTCCATCACGAATGAGAATATTTTTGAAAATTTATGTTTTTACAGGTAATTAATATCAGTAGTTCAATAATAGTAATGATAACTTACAAAAGAATAAAATAATTTACTCCCATTTCACTTCTGGAATGTGTTACTGATATTTCATTTGTACGATGTTTTAATTGGTATTTCATTATTGTAGAGTTTTCATTGTCATTTTATTTTTGTAATTTTTCCACTGACCTTTAAATAAAATGAGCTTTGTATATAGTTGGCTTGCAACTTTACATGTATCTTCAAAATATTTAGCTTATCGTAAATGTTTTATTTTGAAGATAAAATTTTGCTTCAAGTGCCAAATGATGTTACCTACAAAGCGCTTTCTGTCCAAATTCAGTTGCTGTAGTACGTAGGATGGTCACTGTTCATAAATAAAGCTCAGTAACTGCAGTGAAGTGTTCTTGGGTGAGATAACCGTAAGTAGCCAAACACCTTAACAGAATAAAAATGTAGGGTCCGACCCTTCTCTGAGAATACTGTGACAATTAACAACCAGCTTCAAGTTCGAAAAACTGCTTGAGTAGATCCGTTACGTTTTTACTTTCTAACATATCAGAAATTGGTATATAGCACATAGCCATTTTTTAAATCAGCAAAACAAGATTCTGACTGAAATATTGTTATTTTTGTCGCATATGAAGTTGCTTTATATGCTGCATCAGCAGAAAATTGTCTGCTTGTACACTGTCATATTGCGCTTTCAGCCTTTTTTCGACTCGGAAGTCAGTAATTATAATCGTCATAAACAAGTTTACTAGGCACCAAAGTAATGAAATTCCGCCACAAGATTATTATAATAATTGTACTGCAAAACAAGTAGAAATTATCAATTTACGTCGATGTCTCCAGACTTAATCAGGAGCGGGAATAGACGAGCCTGATTGTAAATGGTTGGTCTCCTCTTAATGTTCTGACCACCGTCAAAATGGCCGCCGAGTTAACGTCGTTTGCCGCAAGGAGCACTTTAACTCGTGTTTTATCTTAAATCATTGGTTCATAACGATGCTGACCCTGTGCGGATGCGGGACAAAGGGACATTAAAAGGGAAGATCATTTATTCGTCTTCCTTTTCAGAGAAGTCCGGCGGCCAATGGAATAATTTCTGGTTATATCCGTTAACGACTCGAAAATTCTATCTGACCGTTGGACACCACGAGACTAGATGTCACCTATTCTTGTTACGGGAAACAGATGCGGCAGGGGAAGTATTTTCTTTCAGTTTTTTTTTTCTTTTTCCGAATCGAGTCATGCCCTTTCAGCCATCTCAGTAATGCAGCGACGAGAAGGCAGCGGATTAGAGACTATTTTTTGTCAGTAACGACGGTACGAATTTAAGTGCAACACAATATCCGTCCCCAAGAGAAGGAAATCTCCACCCGGCCGAGAATCGAACCCGAACCTCTTCGGTTAGCATCCTGGAGCGCTGTCCGCACAGCTACCGAGGCAGACGGATAGGTAAGTATCTGAGAGGAGAAAAAGCTGCACGTAGAGCTAGCGTCGTACGCTGATGAAAAAGCAATCGTCACGCGCAGCGTATCGTCACAGGACGTGCTGCTACGGCACCAATGCGCCAGCGATGACGTCACCGCCTGGGTCGTTAAGTGGAGGCTCAATCTCAATGCCACCAAGACACGGTACAGTCACTCCTGAATGTGACAGAAACTGAGGTTGAGGGTAGCGAATTAAAAACTGAAATGCTTAACTGCGTTTTCTCATCCTCCTTCACAAAGGAAAAAATCGAGAGACCACCGTTTAACTCCTCGTAACACTGAAAAGATGAGTGAAATAACAGTGTCAGTGGTGTTGAGAAAAATCTGAAATCGTTAAAACTGAACAAAGCTCCACATCTCTATGGAATGCCTATGGGATTAGATACTGAATTTATGGTTGAAGTTAGCTCCTCTTCCAACTATAATCATAGATCCCTCGAACATGAAACCGTGCCCAGTAGTTGTAAGAATGCACACGTCACACCCATTTGCAATAAGTGATCCACAAACATGCCGTCCAATACCCTTGATATCGAAAAATGGTTCAAATGGCACTGAGCACTATGGGACTTAACAGCTGAGATCATCAGTCGCCCAGAACTTAGAACTACTTAAACCGAACTAACCTAAGGACATCACACACATCCATGCCCGAGGCAGGATACCAACCTGCGACCGTAGCGGTCGCGCGGTTCCAGACTGAGCGCCTAGAACCGCTTGGCCACACCGGCCGGCCCTTGACATCGATTTGTTGTAGAATCGTAGAACGTACTCTGAGCTCAAACACAATGTATCACGAACAGAATGACCTCCTCCATGCGAACCAGCGCTGATTTCAAAAACAACCATCATGCGAAACCCTACTTGCACTTTTCTCTCATGACAAACTGAAAACTTTGGACAAAGCTGGTCAGGTAGATGCAGTATTTCTTGATTTCCGAGAAGCATTTGACTGAGCACCACATCTACTCATGTTGTCAGAAGTATGACCATATGGGGTATCAAGAGACGTTTGTGACTGGACTGAGGGATTTTTTGGTAGGGAGCACGCAGCATTTGATTTTGGAATGAGGATCATTGTCAGATACAAAAGTAACAGGGACATTTTTTTGGGACCCTTGATGTTCGTGTTGTATATTAACAACTCAGTGGACAATACGAATAATAACCTAAGACTTTTTGTAGACAACGCAGTTATCTTATTGGTAAGTACTGTGAAGGAATCTGGATAAACATTAAATCCGTTCTTGTTAAGATTTCGAAGTGGTTCAAAGATTGGGAGTTTACTTTAAATGTTCAGAAATGTAAAACTGTGCATTTGTAGTATCGATAACAATAATATAGATTATTCACAGTTGGAATCGGCCAGCTCCTACAAATACCTTGTGTAACACTTTGTAGGGATATGAACTGGAAAGATCACATAAGTTCAGCAGTAGGTAAAACAGGCTTACTGTTAGAATACTGGGAAAATGCAATAGGCGTGATAAATATGAACATGGTCCATCGTAGGCTGTAATGCGATATTTATTTAATCGAGCGGCTTAGCTAATTTCGATTGATCGTCATTGTCAAGCATATTTCTAACATCTGTATTTCATGTCATTTTCAAATCACTCTTAATTAGAAGTAACATTTTACAAAGGAACCAAACTATACGGACACTTTTAAGATCGTATTCTGAAATTTGGTCAGTTGTAATATCGGTTTACACAGGAGATTGCTTACAAATCGCTCATGCGACCCATTCAGAGTATTGCTCAAGGGTGTGGGATCCGTAATTAACAGGAATAACAGGGGATATTGAAAGTATACAGAGAAGGGAAGCAGGAATTGTAACAGATTTGTTTGACCGTGAGAGAGTGTCACAGAGATGCTTAAGAAACTTAATCCGCCGACTCTTGAAGACAGACGTACTACTCACAAAGTTTCAAAAACCGGCCTTAAATAATTACCTCACATAGCCAGCGAGAGGATAAGAATAGATTGATTACAGCAATCATTCTCCCCTACCACTTTCCCTGCGCTACGTATCTCAATGGAATGGGAGGAATCCCTAATAACTGGTAGAGTGGTACATACCTGCTGTCGCTCACTTCACACTGGTTTATAGATTATAGATGTAGATGTTCATACCTATTTACCGCACGTCGCCCATGGATATGGACTTCCTGTAAACCTACGTCAACGGCAGCACTGTTCTATGGAACGAACCCGCGCGTTAACTCCGCGTCACGCTAGCCCATCTTGGATTGCACCACCAAGCTACAAGACACCTTGTCGCCTTACACCTAGCAATGAACCCTAGCCTTAACTTACCACCGTACTCCGACGTCACGTAGAGCAAGGTGCTGCATCTGCCGATGTACGTCACTCGAGACTTCCCAGTGGACATGGTGTACCAAATGGCTTGTGTCCCAGACTAAAGGAACACTTCCAACGCACTACCCTCAAATTCTACGTGAAGACAAATGCAACCACAAATAGGAAAATCCGGATGGTCGGGTGGAAAATCCAGCAGCGTGGAGCACAAGATGGCAGCACATGCTGAATCGCTAAGGTCATTCGCAACTGCAGATTTGAGTAAATGCTCAGCAGAAAAGACAATCAGAAGAAAAGTCTACATCCGGAGGCAAAGCTGTTTGGTTTGTAATGTGAAGATGCCGTGAGAATTGAATATCTGGATGGAAGAGGAATCGTTATAGTGTCGCAGTTGGAGAAATCCAGTGACTTTAACAAACGGCAGATTGTTATGCCTCCCCATCAGGAACCCCATGAACGATGGACCTTGTCGTTGGTGGGGAGGCTTGCGTGCTTCAGCGATACAGATGGCCATACCGTAGGTGCAACCACAACGGAGGGGTATCTTTTCAGTAGTTGCAGGGGCAACAGACTGGATGATTGACTGATCTGGCCTTGTAACACTAACCAAAACGGCCTTGCTGTGCTGGTACTGCGACCGGCTGAAAGCAAGGGGAAACTACAGCCGTAATTTTTCCCGATAGCATGCAGCTTTACTGTGTGGTTAAATGATGATAGCATCCACTTGGGTAAAATATGCAAGAGGTAAAATACTCCCTCATTCGGATCTCAGGGCGGCGACTACTCAAGAGGAAGTCGTTATCAGGAGAAAGAAAACTGGCGTTCTACAGATCGGAGCGTGCCATGTCAGATCCCTTAATCAGGCTGGAAGGTTAAATATTTAAAAAGGGAATTTTATAGGTTAGATTTAGTGGGAATCAGTGAAGTTCGGTGGCAGGAGGAACTAGACTTTTGGTCAGGTGAATACAGAGTTATAAATACAAAATAAAACAGGGGTAATGCAGGAGTAGGTTTAATAATGAATAAAAAAAATAGGAGTGCGGGTAAGCTACTACAAACAGAATAGTGAACGCATTATTGTGGCCAAGATAGACACGAAGCCCATGCCTACTAAAGTAATACAAGTATATATGCACACTAGCTCTGCAGATGACGAAGAAATTGTCGAAATATATGATGAGATAAAAAAAATTTTTCAGGTAGTGAAGGGAGACGAAAATTTAATAGTTATGGGTGACTGGAATTCGAGATTAGGCAAAGGGAGAGAAGGGAACATAGTAGGTGAATATGGATTGGGGGTAAGAGATGAAAGAGGAAGCCGTCTGGTAGAATTTTGCACAGAGCATAACTTAATCGTAGCTAACACTCGGTTCAAGAATCATAAAAGAAGGTTGTATACATGGAAAAAGCGTGGAGATACTATAAGGTATCAGATAGATTATATAATGTTAAGACAGAGATTTAGGAACCAGGTTTTAAACTGTAAGAGATTTCCAGGGCAGAGGTGGACTCTGAGCACAATCTATTGGTTATGAACTGTAGATTAAAACTGAAGAAACTACAAAAAGATGGGAATATAAGGAGATGGGGCCTGGATAAACTGACTAAACCCAGAGGTTGTAGAGAGTTTCAGGGAGAACATAGGGGAACAATTGACAGGAATGGGGGAAAAAAATACAGTAGATGAAGAATGGGTAGCTCTGAGGGATGAAGTAGTGAAGGCAGCGGACGATGAAGTAGGTAAAAAGACGAGGGCTAATATAAATCCTTGGGTAACTGAAAAAATATTGAATTTAATTGATGAAAGGAGAAAATATAAAAATGCAGTAAATGAAGCAGGCAAAAAGGAATACAATCGTCTCAAGAATGAGATTGACAGGAAGTGCAAAATGGCTTAGCAGGGATGGCTTGAGGACAAATGTAAGGATATAGAGGCTTATCTCACTAGGGGTAAGATAGATACTGCCTACAGGAAAATTAAAGAGACCTTTGGAGAAAAGAGGGCCACTTGTATGAATATCAAGAGCTCAGATGGAAACCCAGTTATAAGCCAAGAAGGGAAAGCAGGAAGGTGGAAGGAGTATATAGAGGATCTATACAAGGGCGATGTACTTGAGGACATTATTATGGAAATGGAAGAGGATGTAGATGAAGATGAAATGGGAGATACGATACGATACGATACTGCTTAAAGAGTTGGACAGAGCACTGAAAGACCTGAGTCGAAACAAGGCCCCAGGAGTAGACAACATTCCATTAGAACTACTGACGGCCTTGGGGGAGCCAGTCCTGACAAAACTCTACCATCTGGTGAGCAAGATGTATGAGACAGGCGAAATACCCTCGGTCTTCAAGAAGAATATAATAATTACAATCCCAAAGAAAGCAGGTGTTGACAGATGTGAAAATTACCGAACTATCAGTTTAATAAGTCACAGCCGAAAAATACTAACACGAATTCTTTGCATACGAATGGAAAAACTGGTAGAAGCCGACCTCGGGGAAGATAATTTTGGAATCCGTAGAAATGTTGAAACACGTGAGGCAATACTGACCTTACGACTTACGACTTACCTTAGAAGAAAGATTAAGGAGAGGCAAACCTACGTTTCTCGCATTTGTGGATTTAGAGAAAGCTTTTGACAATGCTGACTGGAATAGTCTCTTTCAAATTGTGATGGTGGTAGGGGTAAAATAAAGGGAGTGAAGCACTATTTACGATTTGTACAGAAACCAGATGGCAGTTATGAGTCGAGGGACATGAAAGGGAAGCAGTGGTTGGGAAGGGAGTGAGACAGGGTTGTGGCCTCTCCCCGTTGTTATTCAATCTGTATATTCAGCAAGCAATAAAGGAAACAAAAGAAAAATTCGGAGTAGGTATTAAAATCCATGGAGAAGAAATAAAAACTTTGAGGTAATTCTGCCAGAGACAGCAAAGGACTTGGAAGAGCAGTTGAATGGAATGGACAGTGCCTTGAAAGGGGGATATAAGATGAACATCAACAAAAGAAAAACGAGGATAATGGAATGTAGTCGAATTAAGTCGGGTGACGCTGAGGGAATTAGATTAGGAAATGAGACAGTTAGAGTAGTAAAGGAGTTTTGCTGTTTGTGGAGCAAAATTACTGATGATGGTCGAAGTAGACAGAATATAAAGTGAGAGAAATTTGTTAACATCGAGTATAGATTAAAGTGTCAGGAAGTTGTTTCTGAAAGTATTTGTATGGAGTGTAGCCATGTATGGAAGTGAAACATGGACTATAAATAGTTTGGACAAGAAGAGAATAGAAGCTTTCGAAATGTGGTGCTACAGAAGAATGCTGAAGATTAGATGGGTAGATTATGTAACTAATGAGGAGGTATTGAATAGAATTGGAGAGAAGAGGAGTTTGTGTCACAACTTGGCAAGAAGAAGGGACCGGTTGGTAGGACATGTTCTGAGGCATCAAGGGATCACAAATGTAGCATTGGAGGGCAGCGTGGAGCATAAAAATCGTAGAGGGAGACCAAGAGATGAATACACTAAGCAGATACAGAAGGATTTAGGTTGCAGTAAGTACTGGGAGATGAAGAAGCTTGCACAGGATAGATTAGCATGGAGAGCTGCATCAAACTAGTCTCAGGACTGAAGACCACAACAAGAACAACCCCATCTGGAAACGATTTTTCCAGATCTGGCAGTGCTGGTCAACTGTTCAACTGCTGCTGTTGCGAGACGGTATGGAAAGTCGTCATCGACGGACTTCGACACCAGGAGTAAGTTGTTTCATGTGCACGCCTCATCAAAGAACGCGGAGACAGGAGATTTACCATATGTGATTTCGTTCCAGTTACCTAATACCGCTCTCCTAGTGCACTGATTGTTCAAAATGTTCAAATGTGTGTTTGAATGCCTATGGGACCAAACTGCTGAGGTCATCGGTCCCTCTACTTACACATTACTTAATCTAACTTACGCTAAGAACAACACACACCGATGCCCGAGGGAGGACTGGAATCTCCGCCGCGAGGGGCCGCACAATCAGTGACACGGCGTCTCTAACCGCGCGGCCACTCCACCCGGCTACACTGATTGTTTACTTAGAAATATTTAATGTATTATCGGTATTTACGAGAAGTGTGGGGAATCCCAGTTGTTCGTAACACTAGAACGAAATCAAACAAACAAGCAAGATTGGAAACATTTATAGAGGGTGACCGTGTAGGTATTTGCACTATAGTGCCCAAAGAAACTGTGTCATTATCCATCATACTTCTGCCGTGCACTCGGAGTGTTATTTTTCTTTGTTCCGATATATAGCTGATAACCTTGCACACATTCCCAAGGGTATCGGCTTCCAATATTTTTAAATCACATAACCGTTGATTAAACGCGCATAAGTCCGAGATAACACTTTCAAAAAAAACTTCGTCATTGTTAGATACAACTCTATACGCGCCTAAGTGTGTAACAAAGTAACGGAATCTACAGCATTTACGAAGTATGTGGTTGATTGTTATAGCCGATTGTGATAGCCAAGTGGTCAGTCTGGCTTTGGCAGGACAACAGAGCTGGGGGACTGATGACCTTAGCTGTTTAGTCCCCCTTAAACATCCCAACAACCACCACCATCCACAACAGAGCGGACGCGTCTCCGTGTTGACCGCGTGCGTAGCGCGAGCTCGCCTTGTTTACATTCTGACTGCCGTTGCGTTGCTTAAGTGCCGGCTTGCCGTATACAATCCATGGCGAACCTTTACCGTAAATCTACACTGCAATTTACTTTCTGCGATGATTATGCCCGACCCAAAGCACTCGCGGTGGAGCGTTTTCTGTGAGAGGAAGATCCCGGCGACCGATATTATCGGCATACATTTGTCGATCGTGAGCAGCACTGTCTATATTAAAATCATTAACGACGCGGCGTGCGAGCGCATCCTACGTGAGACCAGACAGGGGCTCCGCTTCTGTCATGCTGATGACAATGTCGGCCACGCGGGCGTTGGTATACGCACGATACGCATTTTTGAATTGCCGTCCGTATTCCCTGCTGAGGAAGTCGTCGTAGCACTCAGACCATACGGCACAGTCCACGGCCATACTGCGGAGAAGTGGACACATATTTCGGACATATCCTGTCCTAAACAGCGTCCGATAGGTCACCATTGATCTCCGAAGGCACGTGCCGTCTTACTTACAAATCGGCGGATGCCGAGCAATAATTACATACGACAGCCAGCCTCGGACCTGTTCGGGTGAAGCGCAGAAGGCCACCTTAGATCCGAAAGCCTACAACGACCCATTACGCAACTTTCAGCTGCAACCGACGGCGCTACCGGTGACCTACGCCGCTGCTCTTGCTTCTCCTACCGCTTCGTAACGCCGTCCGGACGCCACCAACGACGCCACAAACGAGCCCGAGCAGACACCGACGGAGAGTACCTCGGACGGCCCGCCGCCTCGGCCGGCCATCGACGCCGCTCCGACGATGCCGATGCAGCCGGATGCTGACCCTACTGTCGGCAACACGATGCAGTTCAACTCGTTCATCGTCCCTAGGGCGGCCTTCCTGCCAGAGCGACGCGACTCCTTTCCGTCGTCGGACATGGGGGTTCGCATAAGGAAACAACGTTCTCCGAAACTTCGCAAGAGAAGGCGCCGCACCGTTCCGGCCAAGAAGAGACGTTGCAAGTCGAGGACGACGCAACCGTCGACCAGCACGAAGCCCCAGAACCCACTTGCTACTGCCGACGAAGTTACGAGTGCAGAGACATCCACCGATGTGCCTGCTCTCGTCTCCCCACGCCCCATGCGGACGCTGAACTAATTCATTACATCATCTTCTGCAAACAAAAGCCGGCCGGGGTGGCCAAGCGGTTAAAGGCGCTACAGTCTGCAACCACGTGACCGCTACGGTCGCAGGTTCGAATCCTGCCTCGGGCATGGATGTGTGTGATGTCCTTAGGTTAGTTAGGTTTAAGTAGTTCTAAGTTCTAGGGGACTGATGACCTTAGAAGTTAAGTCCCATAGTGCTCAGAGCCATTTGAACCATTTTTTCAAACAAAATAGACGATACATCAGTGCCTGCTTCCACGGCGTTGCACGAGGAGGACGTCCAGGAGCAGGAGCGTTACGGGACCCTGCACCGTCGGGGCCGAACCACTAATCGTACTCTTCCCGGAATCCCCAGCGGGCGAGCGGGATAACGTTCCACTGCGACGCCCACGCCCTTGCGGTGAAGTCAGAGTGGACCAACCTCCAGCAGTCCGCCACCAGGCCACCGGATAGCAACCATCAACACCAACAACATCCGTTCCGGGGTGAAAATCCACCTTATCTAGGAGATGTTCTGAGCTTCTAATATTGATTTCGTTCTTCTGCAGGAAGTTCACTTAGCCAGTTTCCCGAATATCAATGGCTATACCGCCCACGCCTCCGTGAGTAATCCAATGGGCCGCGGATTGGCCATCTATGTCCGCCACGGGATTTCTGTGACCGACGTCGCCTTCCGTCCATCAGCTCCTGGCATGGCACTCACTGCCATGGAGACACGCTGCTTCAGGCACTGACCAACGACATGAAAGGGCCCAGTTTTATTCCGAGGCAATCCCCAGCCTGTTTTTAAGGCGATATGACCACTGCCTACTAGGAGGTGATTTCAACTTCGTTCTGTCCCCCAAAGATCAGATCCCACACTATACTACATGCCAGGAAATAAATATATTGCTGCGGGACCTCCTGCTTCACGATGCCTGGGAACTTCAACACGGTGACCATTCTGGCCATACCTTTCTTACCAGCCATTCCGCAAGCCGTCTGGACAGGATATGTGCCTCACAAACTCTTATATCTGCTATGTGGGAGCCCGAGCGTTGGCCACTGGCCTTTTCCGACCATTTCGTTTACATCTGTACGGCCCTTCTTCCGCCAAAATCTGTATGGCACAGCATGCGCCATGGAAACTAGTTTTTTTCTCATCTGCATGACCTGGCATGTCGCCAACAAGTCACTGAGACGTGGACAGCCTGCGAACGACGCCTTCCCCGCTACCGCTCGACATTGACATGGTGGATGGACTGCGCCAAACCAGAAATCCGGAGGACACTGATGCCATACGGGAAAGAAAAGGCCGACTAGCAACGCAACACTCTTAACTTCTATTATGCGATTCTCCGAGATCTAGACCCTCAGCCGCCAACCACAGACAATCAGTTGGAACGGCAAAGAACCAAGGCGAGGATAATTGCACTGGCACGCCGGAAATTGCAAGGGGTGGCGCCACGATCACGCGGGTTTCAAAATTCCATCATGCATCATATAGTGTCCGATGAACGATGGCGTCGTCGAAAGATCATCAACACTTTGACCATGCCTCATGGCACACAGGTGAGCAATCAGAATGATATAATCCACGCATTCGTCGAACACTAATGTCGTACATACAGTGAAGAAGATGCTGGTACTGAAGCAGACGACTCCATTTTGCATTACGTCATGCACACCCTCCCCCACACGGAGGCAGATGCTTTGACAGTGGCGATCACGCGAGACGAAGTCGACAACGCAATCGACAAGGGTGTAGCCAAAAGGTCGCCAGGCATTGTCCGCTTACCGATTAAGTTTTACAGTACCTTCCGGGAACTCTTGGCACTTGCTGGACGACTATGTATCAAGAACTGATGACATATGACCAAGCAATCCCACCCGCCTTTGCTGAAGACGTCATCATTCCAGTCCACTAACCAGCTCGTGGTCCGATGGTCACGAGTTACAGACCGTTCACCCCACACAATGCTGATTACAAGATTTTCGCTCGCTTGCTGGCAAAGCGGCTCCGAGCAATACTCCCTCATATCCTCTCCCCAGAGCAAACGACGCCTGGGGGACAGGTTAACAGACAGATTGCCACAGGGGAATGCCGCGACTTAATTCCGTTGGTGGCGGCCTGCAAACTCCGTGCAGCGGTCGTCACTATATATTCTACAGCGCCTTCGATAAAATGCGCCATCGTTTCCTGTTTCGGTGGTGGCTCACATGGGCATCCCCCCACCGTTCCTCGACGTCCTCCGGTGTCTTTACAACAGTGCCGATTCACGTGTCCAAGTCAATGAACGTTTAGCAGTGCCGGTACCCATCTGTCATTCCATACGGCAAGGGTGCCCCTCTCTACCCTCCTGTATGCCATTGTCTTTAAGCCCCTCATTGGCGGATTGACAACCAAGATCTCTGGCCTCACCCTACGCCAACACATTCTTCGCTGTCGGGCATACGCTGATTACCTCCTCCTCCTCATTCACTCCAGCTATGAGATTTGAGCAGTCCTCGAACTGATTACCCATTATGGGGCTACCACTGGCAGCGCCCTGAATGTCGCCAAATCTTCTGCAATGCGCACTGGACAAGGCCTCCTGGAAGGTGAAGTGGCACCCCTGCCGACTGTGTGGACTTTCCGGTACCTGGGCATTATCTTTACCCCCACAGTCTCACGCACAGCGGCAACGAATTTCCGTCGCCTGCTTCACGTCATCCGCAACGACGTCCGCCAGAACCTCCTCCGCCGCCAGGACACACTTCAACGCGATCCTTATGTGGCATCAAAATTGGTCCACATCGCGCAAGTTCTCCCTCTGCCGACTGAGATTGGGCGCAACCTTCAGGCGGCTTTTGGCTGTTGTCTTACGTCTGGTTCCATGTTTAAAGTCCGTTATGAGACACTTACACTGCCCCCACGGAATGGTGGCCTTGGGTTCGTCAAAGTCCGTATGCGAGCTGCGGCCTTGTATATGAGTACCATGAAAAGGCAGCGGACCTGCCTGCTTTCACCTCACCACCGGTATCTGGCGGCCATATCATGCCTCATTTGTCTCATATTTCGACCTTTTTCGTCGACTACAGTTATATACATACTAGTCTCCCAGATACACTCCCATCCTGGACTAAGGACTTTTTTAGCCCATTACTGCGCCGTGTTCCCCGGAATGCGATGGAGACCAGACATACATACATCCAGTAGCCCAAAGTGTGGACTACCGTTCACCAGTCCTTCCTTCCTACGGATGTTCGGGCACTGTGGTATAACATAATCAACAGGAAATTTGCCACGAAACAACGACTGCACAACATTGGCTTCCCCTCTTTGTCTTCTTTTCCAGCAACTGGACACTGCTGACCACAATCTGACATGCGCCTCATCGCAAGATGTCTGGCGCTTCGTGCGGCAAACCATTTCCTGCTATCTCCGAGTCCCACCAGACACAATCGAACCTCAAATGTTTCTATAGCCGGACGCCAAACATTTTCCCGCCGCAAAATGTCATGCTATTACGTGGGTCAAAGGGTGGGCGGTCGCTTATCTCTTTCATGAGGGACCTAAGCCCCGCCTGTACTTCTGGACCTATTTAGGAACAGGCCATGCAGCTCTAGAAAACACACCACATTACCGAACATTATTTGCTAACTGTCTTCGAGGGATCTTTGTTAGACCCCCATTAAGTTGGGATGTGCCTGGAGCGGAGGGCAGAGGGCACCTACCCACTCCTCCCCCCCCTCCCCCCCTTCGCTGCGGCGGCGGTGTCTGAATTTAAGCCGCCTATCATCGATTCTACCTCTGACCTCTGCGAATGGGAGAGCACATCGTAGATTGCGCGGATTTTATTTCTTTTTTCTTTTCCTTTTTCTTTTCTTTTTCTTTACCCAGAATGTGTATTATTTCTCCGTCGCCTATGTGTTCCACATAATTTCATTATAGTAGTGAATATTAAAAAAACACAACGCAGATAACTAAACAACAACAATTCCTTCCGCTTCTGTATATTCCTGTATCTCCCACTTCCCTATGCCCCACAGGCTCGATGGTGGTGAGAAGGGACACTGTGGCCAGACCTCGAGTTTCGACCGCTGCCCACTTTGCCCCCCCGAGCTCCCACCGATCCACTATCCCTTTATAAAAAAAAAAGAAAAAACGAAAGAAACAAAAAAAAGAAAAAGAAAAAAGAAAAAACGTGGTCAGCGGGACGGAGCTTCATACTACGGGGACCGGGTTCGATTCCAGGATGGGCCGGAGATTTTCTCTGCGCAGGGACTGGGTGTTGTGTTATCTTCATTATCATCATCTCACCCCCATCGAAAAGTTGCCGAAGTGGTGTCACCAAAAAAGACCTGCACCAGGCGACGGGTGTACCTGACGGGAGGCCCTAGCCACTCGACATTACATTTCTTTCATGGGTGGCATATGTTAAAATAGCAGGCAACGAAGTCTTAGAACAATATTTTCACAGTATAGTCTTGAAATGAGGGGTTTTTGTGACTTGTGGAGCTGGAAGCCCTCGTGTCGGTTGATCAGATTGGCTGCTAGATGCATTTCCATAGCTTCCTTGAGCACCGAATCCCAGTAGCACGAGGCAGTGGTCAGGATCTTAAGTACCCCGTAATTCAAGGTACTAGAGGGAAGTGTAGATAGTAAAAAATGTTGTGGAAAACAGAGACAGCAATATATCCAGCTAATAATTGACGATGTAGGTTCCAACTGCTATTCTGAGACAAAGAGGTTGACACAGGACAGGAATTCGTGGCGTGCCTCGTCAAACCCCTCAGATGAGTGATAACTGAAAAGCAAAGCCCAGCATGGAATGGCCAGTGGAAATGCGGTGTTCAGTTACTGCAGAGTTATTGGACTGTGGAAGGCGGGTGTACAATGCAAGGTTCCTGTACCCTATACGCCATCTGCCAAACTCACAAGGAATTTCATATACATCCGCTTCTGTGAAACAATCTTTGATACCTCCAAAGAGGGTGTTGTAGTACCATGAAAGCATAATATCAGTGTATTCTTCCTTCCAGCGGTCTAGAAGGCAATTCACTACATGTCTGCCTTCTCGAAGAAAATATTGCCCACGTTTCGCTGCCTGGTATTCCAACGTATGTTATCCATAAGACTAGTTAACAAATTTAAACATTTTGGCATCTAGTTTCTTGATGGATGGCCTTACCTAACTTTGGGGCTCTGAGTTCACTGACAAGATCAGCTTTTCTCTATCATTTTTCCTAGATACATCAGGATCAAATACAGCGCTGGCGAACAGTGACAGAATTGAAACACACAATAATGCAAATTCAGCTTTTAGAACCCAATACTGTTTAATATTTGTACATGGAAATCTCTCCAATAGAATGTCTAAATTAGGTCATATAAATTAGGTCACAACATATTTTCAGCGTTAGACTTCTTCGGTATTTGAAAGAATGTGAGAAACTTGGTCTTTTTGTGCTTTCCGTTTCCGTATCACACCTGACATCAACTGATGATTTGTAGATATTCTAGCACTCATATATCAGACGTCTAAACAAAACTACAGTCAAAACTCGAAATAGAGACATTAAACAGTAAAATTCCTTAAAAACTGATAAATCGAACGTGCTAGGGACTTTCTGAGATACAGATTAGGATTGTGTTCAACAGAATACATACTAATGAATATGTCGCTTCCCAGAGGCAAAAATGGCTATAATCAACCACATACTTAGCAAGCACTGTGGATTTGAAGACTCAACGCTCGTTTTGTTATACTCTTAGACGGATAAATGGTTCAAATGGCTCTGAGCACTATGGGACTTAACATCTGTGGTCATCAGTCCCATTGAACTTAGAACTACTTAAACCTAACTAACCTAAGGACATCACACACATCCATGCCCGCGGCAGGATTCGATCCAACAACCGTAGCGGTCACGCTGCTCCAGACTGAAGCGCCTAGAACCGCACGGCCACCCCGGCCGGCTTAGGCGGATAAAGTGTCTGTTACTGTCGCCCTTGTTCCCAACAATGTTATCTCTGACGTTTGCGCCCTTTACTTCACAGTACTGTGTAAAATTATTTAAGAAGCTTGCAAGAGACTCACGTTGAGTATCGGCGTGTGGACGTTACGACATATCAGAAGAATAAATACCTAATAATAGCTCGGACTCACACCAGAAAAATGATGGAAGTCTGACCCACCGGGAAAACTCGAGCAACAAACTGTGTCACATTCAAAATCCTCTTCGGATTTCCTGCAGCATAACATGTGCTGCTGCAGCCAATTAGGCACTGAACTCAGAGAACTCACGAGCCGAGATGCGCGCAATGCTGGGTAGGCCTCTCTGGTGAGTCGCGTCTCCCAGGGGCGGCAATTACAACAGGCGGCGGCGGCGGCGGCGGCGGCGGCGGCGGCGGCACAGCTGGCGACAAACTTTGTTAGCCGCGTGCCCGCGGTGGAGCCCGCGCCGCGGGTGGTGCATTAGCGCACCAGATGTACTTAGCGGCCGGCCCGCAGCGCTCGTGCTGCGCGGAGGCACTGCTGCACCTCGCAGGCTTGCTGCCAGTGTCCTACATCACGTGTAACACACGATAGCACAACCACACCCCTGCAAAACTTGGTGTTGTTAGACGAACATTCTTCACAGTGTTCAAAACTCTACTGGAGAAAGCAGGAAATTCAAATGAGGCATCGTGATCAAGCACTGCTTATGAACCTGGACATTCATGGCTAAGAACATGAGTTACGTTCTCTGCAGTGAAATGGCATTTTCCCTGCTAGGAATAGCCAGACGATGAAACGCGCTCTGAGTGTACAGTACAAACTTCTTTATTTGTGCACATGATGTTGTTGTTGTTGTGGTCTTCAGTCCTGAGACTGGTTTGATGCAGCTCTCCATGCTACTCTATCCTGTGCAAGCTTCTTCATCTCGCAGTACCTACTGCAACCTACATCCTTCTGAATCTGCTTAGTGTATTCATCTCTTGGTCTCCCTCTACGATTTTAACCCTCCACGCTGCCCTCCAATACTAAATTGGTAATCCCTTGATGCCTCAGAACATGTCCTACAAACTGATCCCTTCTTCTAGTCAAGTTGTGCCACTGTAGCACCACATTTCAAAAGCTTCTATTCTCTTCTTGTCCAGACTATTTATCGTCCATGTTTCATTTCCATACATGGCTACACTCCATACAAATACTTGCAGAAATGACTTCCTGACACTTAAATCTATACTTGATGTTAACAAATTTATCTTCTTCAGAAACGCTTTCCTTGCTATTGCCAGCCTACATTTTATATCCTCTCTACTTCGACCATGGCAACGGCCTTGACGCAGTGGATACACCGGTTCCCGTGAGATCATCAAAGTTAAGCGCTGGCGGGCGTGGCCGGCAATTGGATGGGTGACCATCCAGCCGCCATGTGCTGTTGCCATTTTTCGGGGTGCACTCAGCCTCGTGATGTCAATTGAGGAGCTACTCGACCGAACAGTAGCGGCTCCGGTCAAAGAAAACCATCATAACGACCGGGAGAGCGGTGTGCTGACCACACGCCCCTCCTATCCGCATCCTCAACTGAGGATGACACGGCGGTCGGATGGTCCCGTTGGGCTACTTCGACCATCATCAGTTATTTTGCTCCCCAAATAGCAAAACTCCTTTACTACTTTAAGTGTCTCATTTCCTAATCTAATTCCCTCAGCATGACCCGATTTAATTCAACTACATTCCATTATCATCGTTTTGCTTTTGTTGATGTTCACCTTATATCCTCCTTTCAAGACACTATCCATTCCGTTCAACTGCTCTTCCAAGTCCTTTGCTGTCTCTGACAGAATTACAATGTCATCGGCGAACCTCAAAGTTTTTATGTCTTCTCCATGGATTTTAACACTTACTCTGAATTTTTTATTTGTTTCCTTTACTGCTTGCTCAATATACACATTGAATAACATCGGGGAGAGACCTCTACCCTGTCTCACTCCCTTCCCAACCACTGCTTCCCTTTCATGTTCCTCGACTCTTATAACTGCCATCTGGTTTCTATACAAATTGTAAATAGCCTTTCGCTCCCTGTATTTTACCACCGCCACCTTCAGAATTTGAAAGAGAGTATTCCAGTCATATGTCCATGATAATAACGACAAAAATAATGATGATACTAATAATTTCGTGTGCCTCCATGACTTGCACCAAGGGCTGCTATTGGACTCCACTTCGGCGACTTGCGTGTCCCCAACCTAACCCAGTTACCCAACCGATTATAGGGGACCTAAAGTTTAACGTAGAATCCGAACCACATGTTGCCTCTGGTTTGGTTAAAACGAAGACTGAAAAATTAGTGGTCCGAACGAGATTCGATCCCGCGACCTCACAGTATCAATCATGTGCTTTACCACTTTTATTTAGATCTACCTCTCTGTTGTCTTCGTCAGCTTTCGACTTGCGGTCTGTGCGGACATCACATAACATCTTCTCGAGTTCATCTTTGGAAACTTCGCTCAGTTTTTTTTATACAGAGCGTGGTAATTCCCTTGGTGAACACGCTGAGCTACCGTGGCGGCTCTAGACCAACAGGCCCGATGTGTATATACTTGGGAAGGCGCAGCTGACCGACCGACCGCCATGTCGTCCTCAGATGATAGGTGTCACTGGGTGCGGATATGAAATGGCGTGTGGTCAGAAAATGTCTCTCTCTGCCGTTGTCCGTTTCGCCGCTGTCTCTCTATCAAGTACCTCCTCGGTTGGCCTCACAAGGGCAGAGTGCATCCCGCTTGCGAGAGGCAGATACGGACGGTGGCCTATCTAGGTGCCAGCCAAGCCCGAAGCGTTTAATATCTGTGAGCTGAGGAGAATCACTACTACCATAGTGGCCGTTGGTTGACATCTGTGTAGATAGTTCATGAATAAGTAAATATGATTGAATTCACATAAAAAATTTATTGCACATATTGCCGTGCCTTTTGAGTGCACTGATTTAAGACCTTAAATTGTTATACCGCCGAGGGACCGTAGACGTTAGTATTTGAAATAAGTTTCAACCTGATACCTCAACCCGTTACTGAGAAAAAAGGGGTCTTAACAAACGAACAGACAAACGGTCAAAATGACAAAGGAATATTTTTATGAGATGACAAACTACCAGTTTTCAGATTTTCTTACCTTTATTTATACTTTGACACCTTGCTTCTTGCCAAATTTTATGATTCTAAGACCACGAGAAGAATCCTGTAAGCTTTTATTAGTTCGCGAATATCAAAATACTGTGTGTGATATACACGGCCTCATCTTTTGAATGCATTCAATTTGAAGCGTAGATGTTTTACAACGACAAGGTTCAAAAAATGGCTCTGAGCACTATGGGACTCAACTGCTGAGGTCATTAGTCCCCTATAACTTAGAACTTAACCTAACTAACCTAAAGGACATCACAAACATCCATGCCCGAGGCAGGATTCGAACCTGCGACCGTAGCGGTCTTGCGGTTCCAGACTGCAGCGCCTTTAACCGCACGGCCACTTCGGCCGGCGATACTGACAGACGGACAACAAGTTATCATATTAGAAAGAGCTCCCTTTTTGCCGAATGATGTGCGGAACCCTAATTATGCAGTAGATACGTAGCAGTACCACTGTTTAGAGCGACGTAAAAAGTGTAGCAGAAGTCGTTTTGGAAAGAAATTTTCATGAGTAGCAATACTTTTGTCGTGGTCTTCTGTCTGAAGACTGTTTTACACGCTAGGCTGCGCTGGTCAAGCCTCATCATATCTGCATAGCAATCTTCATCCATTTAAACTTGTTTACTATGATAAGCCTCTGTACAATTTAAGGCCCCCGCCAGCCAGGAATTCTCCCCATAACTGACAATTCCCTATGCCTCAAGATGTGTCATAGCAACCAACCCCTCTTTTAATCAAGTTGTCCAAAAATTCCTTTCTTTACCATTCGGTTGAGTACGCGTTCATTAGTTATTCGATCTACGTATCTAATAGTCAGCATTCTTCTGTAGCAACACATATCAAAAGCTTCCATTCCTTTTTGTCTGCACTAGTACACATTAGACTTTAGAAAAAGTCTATACTTCAGACAAATACCTGCAGAAAAAGATTTCTTCTTATTTACAATTCATTGTTAAGATATTCCTGATTTTCAGAGATATCCAATCCATATTCCTTATGCCAGTCTACACTCTTTTTGATGTTCAAACAGCAAAATTCATTCACTACTTTTAGGTCTGAAGCTCTGACCTAATTCCCTCAACACCGAAAACGTAACGTAAACTCCGTGTGCAGGCCCTGGCGGACCTAGCGGCACCGGCCGGCCGCCATGTCATCCTCAGCCCACAGTCGTCACCGGATGCAGATATGGAGGGACATGTGATCAGCACACCGCTCTCCCGGCCGTATGTCAGTTTCCGAGACCGGAGCCGCTACTTCTGAATCAAGTAGCTCCTCAGTTAGCCTCACAAGGGCTGAGTACACCCCTCTGGCCAACAGCGCTCGGCAGATCGGATCGTCACCCGACAGCGCTTCACTTCGGTGATCTGACGGTAGCCGGTGTTAGCTCTGCGGCAAGGCCGTTGGCAATTCCCTCAGTACCACCCGATTTAATTCAACCATTTCCCACTACCTACGTTTCCGTATTGCAGGTATTCGTCTCATAACCTCTTCTCAAGGTTCCGTGCATTACGTTCAACTGTTCTTCCAAGTCCTTCGCTTTCTCTGATAGAATTATAATTTCGTATGTAGACCATAAAACTGTTTCTTCATCAGCTAAAATTTATTTATAAATTTCTTTTTCGCTTTGTTTAAGTCTTGCTTGTCGCACAGGTTCAATAACATTGGGGATAGATTGCAACTATTTCAACAACATTTCACTATTGATTCCATTTCATGTATTCCGTTTATTATAACTTAAGTACTGCTTTTATTCAAATTGTGGAGAACTTTCCGCTCCCTTTATTTTATTTGTGTAACCTTCAGAATTTAACATATTTTAGTAAATATTGTCAAAATTTTCTCTAGATCTGCAAATACAGTAAATGTAGATTCGACGTCTTCAGACTCCCTGAATCGTGGGATGAGTATTGCCTCGCATGTTCCTCTATTACCGCAGAACCCAATGTACTTTATAATGAGTGTATGGTATATGTGACTGAAGTGCTTCTCACAGGTGAAGATCAACCTGAAACGATTGTGGCTATTCATTATTATCATTACCGCATGCATCAGTTACAACAACAAAATTGTTATATTTAGTTAACTGTAAAAGACACAGCTATTTGCACTACAAAACATTTAACGACCCGGGTTACAGACGAACATCGGTAGATTCAATCCAGCCGAGTGCCTCGTCGGACATTTCGTGCTAAATCTTGATATTAATAGGGAAACGTCTGTAAGGGCCTTCATTTCAACGTGTCTGAATATCATCATAGTCAAGCATACTGAAAGTGTAGAAGCAACAATTGTGCATGTTGTATCTGCACATAGCTTCACAGTACTGGAATCTATTAAGCTGTAACCACATCTACGTAGGATGATGGAAGCCTGCAACTTCTACAACTGGGTTGTAAATAAATAAACTTCAAGAGCTGGGGTGTCAATAAATGTGTAGTTCTGTGTTCTCGAGCCTTGCCACACGCGTTAGCATTCAGCGTCCCGGTTGAAACCAGTGGAGAGCGTTTGGACTTCTCCTTGACATGCTAGGCTGCTGTATTTGATGCTTTTCCTAGAAGGTGAGAGTAAACGTTAAGAGATTCATTTTCTCGACAAAGGTGATGTGGACAGATGTTAGACAGTATTGGTAGCCAGAGGTTAGGCGTCTGACTGTGCCAGTAATGGTTGTCTTAAGTGCGTTAAAATGAACATGAGCTTAATTCATAGAGGCGCTGCAGAGTACACCAACGCAAGGGATGCTCCACGGAAGATTGATGTATTTGTCCGCCATGTACTACCCGCTAGCTTCCTCATCAAGTTTACTATTGCTTCATCTTAACTGTGTTGGAAAGGTGTTTATGATTTTTCAACATTCTTTCTAATGAGAAACCAGGTTTTTTGTTTTATTTTGAAGTTTAGTTTTATTATTGTAATTGACTATGCTAATCATACCATTGGTTGATCTCCGCTGATCCCAGACGATCAGACATTCTTCTGTTTTAGAAATATTAGGTTTGAGTCTTAACGTATTCGTAGCGTTTACTGAGACTGCCCTGATATGACACTGGAAGACCCATCTGCGTATTTCGCGCCGCGCCGTGTCACAAGCTGCTCCAAGTCAACAGAAACGACCACGCTGTTTCGTGTACAATTGTACGTAGATGACATGCACGAAGAGCAGCAGCTTTGTTGCTGTTGCTTTGTTAAGACAGCTTGTTCACACCCGTGTTGACGTGTCTGCTACTATAATGCACACTGATGCTTGTGTTTCAGTCCTATTTGGCCGTACCTGTACCGGCGCCTAACGGCAAGCCATGGCACTAACGCTACAGGCTAAGCATATCTTGTAGTGTACAGTCTAAACATCATTCTTATACAGTTTCGCATCCACGTGATAAATAGTTTTCCGTCAATACTGGCTCGAGTAGAGAAAGTTTAATTATAACCACCCTGTCCATTTACATATTTCCACGAAGCCAAATCCGTTAATGACAAATATTTAACTCCTTCTGTAGGATTACAATGGTTGGTGTCGCTGAATATTCTCCTTCGTTCTGACAAGGGAAATTCCCCATCTCACCACCCTCAGATTTAGTGGTAAGAGGGCCCGTGAAAACCTGAACACGGATCAAGCATGAAAACAGGAAGAAGGCGTATTGAACCGTGAAAGAAGAGCAACATAGAAACAGTGATCGGTCCAAGCTTAACAGTTGCAATATAGAGCAGCTAAGAGGAGCGACTGAGTCGTGGTTAAGTGGTAGCCTGCGCGGTAGCTTTGCGTGTTCGGTCAGAGGGCTGGTTGCCCTCTGTATTATATATATATTTAAAAAAATGAAAAATAAAAATCTGAGTAAAGGAATCAGGGATAAACTTATAACGGATGCCATGTCACGTCCACCCAGACCAAAACGAAACGAGCAATATCGAACAAAACGAAAGAAAAAGCGGTCTCGTTGTTGGAGTACCAAGCGTGCTCCTCGAGTTCAAACCTCCCTTATGCCAACTTTTTCTCACCTATTCGCTGTATTGAAGTCTGGTCTGTGTCATGGTGTAATGTCCGCCTGAAACGGCGGGGTGCAGGGAAGTTATCTGTAATGATAGTGGCTGCTGCGCAGTTATTCTGTTAGCAGCTGAAAGGAAGTGGCTTTCGAATGGGAACCGCAAACGTTCGACGACAAGACGACAAGCCAATCTAATCCTCCAACGGAAAACCCGTCTGGTATGTCGTACACGGCATTAGTGACAGTACGCGTGTCGTATGATTGGAATCTCTTACCGGCGCCCCTAATTTGTACGCCTGGTAAGTAAGTGATATATGCCTCCTTGCCCGATTTAGGTGTTCGTATGGATGTGAATGTGATCAATTCCAAGGAAATGATAATATTATAATAGTTTGTCACATAAACTGCAACAAATTAACGCAACAGTTTCACAATCACACAGTTTCTCTGTGCTCTGTCAAAACATATGTTTTTAACGTTTTTGAAGTTGCGTTCCGTTTTGGAAGTTTTCAGCCTTGAATTCCTTGGTTGTAACGTAGTTCGCACCCGTTTATTTGCTGTTTTCAATTCAGTGAGACGTCTATCTGATATCTCGTGTTCTCTCCAAATTCATCACGTTTAATCGCGACAGTAACGTATTATTTCATGGACTGTGTGGCTGGTCCCGGCGGACGTTCGAGTCCTCCTTTGGGCATGGGTGTGTGTGTTTGTCCTTAGAATAATTTAGGTTAAGTAGTTTGTAAGCTTGGGGACTGATGACCTTAGCAGTTAAGTCCCATAAGATTTCACATACATTTTTGAACGTATTCTTGCCACATGACTCACACTTTATAACCAATTATAGCGTGAAAACTGCCAAAATTATAGAAAGAGAACAAACGTTTCAATGACCGGAGAGAGAGTTCACAACGTTGTGGAGAAAAAAAAAAAATAAATGGCACAAGGTACCTATGACCACGGCTCGTCCGTTTTGCAGTGCAACACTGTGATCACTTAACCCAGACGACGTTGCGCTTTAAATTTCCTCAGTATGGCACTTGCTAAGGTTGGACCGTTCACTGTTCCTATTTTTCTTTTTTTTTTCACAGTACAGTACACCTTCTTCCTGCTTTAATGCTTAATCGGTGTTCAGCGTTTGATGGGCTATCCACTGGGCCACCTTACCACTAAATCTTCGGGGGGTGCGATGGGGAATTTCCCTTGTAAGTTGTTGTTTCTGATAAGTGAAATTTGTGTCATTGGCGTCGATTCAGTTTTCCAAAATTTGGCCTTCTCTTCTGCTTGTCTTCTGCGGATCTCTGCTTGCGTTGATTTCTAAAGAGGTACGGAGGGCTAATCTTTGCTCCGTTGCGGGCAGCGCCACTGGTGGTGACCTCATTCGTTATACGAACGTCCCCTGTCGATCTAGCACCGTGTGACAGAGAATCTGGGGCAACCGCGGCGGCTGCTGCCAGCTAGTCTCGAGTTGTTGCACTCGATTGAAATCCTGCACTCGGTCTTGTGGTTCTTCTGGTAGCCATATTGTGTGTGAATGGTCAAGGAGAGCACTTGCTCACGGCAGCCTCAACGAGGTCTAAATCCACGTTGTTCAAATGGTACCATAGAAATGATTTGGTCTTGTATTCCGGCGAAAATAATGCACTCCGAGAGTTTATAAGCACAGTAAAGTAGAGATACTGCGCAGAAATATTCAGCAGCATTTCCTTCTTTACCTGGCTTTTTTTATTACAATCACTGTAGCTCTCTTAATTTTTAGGGGTAATGCTCCTGCGGAAAGAATTTTATTGAAAAGGCGAACTAGCCACTTTTGTGTTGTAGGACCACTGCGCACAAAAATCAGGGTTGAGACCGTCTGGGCCTACACTTTTTCTGCATTTTGCGTGGCTAAGTGTTGTCTCCATTTCAGTGATCATAAGTAGAGAACAGATTTCTGAGTTACATTCAAGGGATTTCATGACCTCGGTAAGTTATTCATTTATTTGCCGAATATTTGCTGACTGTGGTGGCAGTTTGGAAACTCTCACCGACAGGCGGTTGTCGCACGTGACGCATGTTTCTGCTGATGGAAGCGTTCGAATCAGTCTTAAGCTTTTCTACTGGCATGTGTGAAAAGAAGGACTCTGGTTTCTTTGTGCCATTTCTCTTCCCTTCGCTCATTCAAGGAGTTCATCAAATTTGTAGCAGCTCCTTGGCCTCCGCTTTCCTTGACTCTAT
The DNA here is from genome assembly GCF_023864345.2 of Schistocerca serialis cubense. Taxonomy (NCBI): domain Eukaryota; kingdom Metazoa; phylum Arthropoda; class Insecta; order Orthoptera; family Acrididae; genus Schistocerca; species Schistocerca serialis. The sequence goes on from NC_064645.1 coordinate 220,330,644, forward strand.
TATAGAAGATGTCCCAGGACGATTCGAGGATAGGAACGCTGATTCGAAGCAAAAATGTTTGGTAAACATGGGCTGTAAAATGGCTACCTTAGGTAAAATGAGGATTTTTTCATCTTTGATACTCTAAAACACATCACTTCTGCAGAAAAAGCGCTCATGCATTTTAAGGCTACATTTATTGGACAATTTGTTCTAGTTTTGATCCATATTACTTCTCTTCAAAACATGAAAGGCAAAGATGTTTGTTCCATGATATCAGAGTTGAAGAAATGCTCATAGCTCTTAGGGTATGCATTTTAGAGCTCATGTTAACATCACTTTGGCTTCGGATTAGCGTTATTATCATTTACCTGAATATTGACCATTCCTCCTGGGATTCACTGTTTAGTTGGCCGATTTATTGATTCCATCCAGGATTTTACAGCATTCTCAGGGTATCAAGTTTTTGGCAGTAGGTACGACTGCCCTCAGAAAGTTTGAGCATTAGTTCGATAAGGCAAGGACACCTTCTACTAACTCACCCAGCGCTTTTGAGTATTTATCCCAACCCGTTACTGAAAAGTCGTGACAGGATACAGGAGCAGATCGCACTGGATGAATATCAGTTTGTGGGAGGAGAGGCTGAGGCAATGTGGTACCTTGCAAAGCCATGAAGGACCGTTCTGATGGTAGTTCCTGTATAGCGCTCAGAAGTGTCCACAGTTTATAGACAGAGATGAGGTGTGCTATCTGTACCTAGATTTGAATGTGCTCTTTCCTTTCCATTACAATGAGGCTTGGGACTGTTTGATTTCAAGCATTCTGCAAACATTTTTTTCAGTTTGGTCCTATTCAGCAAAGATCCCCTCACGGCTGTGAGTAAATCTCATGTAAACGAGTATATTGTGGAGTGTTCTAATATTGGAAATTGTTTGGGCCAAGTGTGTGCTGTATGGTTTACTACGGATACCTGAAAATTTGTACCGGACCAAGACTCGAATCCTGATATCCCGTTTGTCGTCAATGTTTGCGTTTACTATTTCAGCTATTCATTCCGGGACCGATTCAATCTTCCTTATGTCATAGGTTTTACGTCTCATACTGTTTGCACACTATACGTGTGATTTCTGCATTGGGAAAGACAACGTTCTTCTCGTCATGCCCTTGCTTTGGCATGAAATACAGTTAGTGTATAGTCTCTATTTGACAGTGTCTGTATAGACTGATGCAAATGTCCTTCAAACAAGCATGCACCTCTGAAGGAATGGACACAGCTGACGAGCTATAGACGTATTAAATTATGAAATGCACCCGGAAACTGCGAATACATTATTACATCAACTGTAAGGTTTAAAATACTATAAACTATACAGAATCTGTCAAATACAGACACTACAGTAAGCGTACACGAATAGACGATAAGCGGGAAATCGGGGTTCGACTCCCCATACAGGATAAATATTCGTGTGTCTGTAGTAAACTGTACAGCTAATGTAATACCATATTCGCAGTTTGAGAATACATGTGATAATTTAGTACGGCTGGAGATCGTCTGCAGTGTCTGTTCCTTCAGACATGCATGCAGGTCTGAAGGCCATTTGCATCTATCTATACAGACATTGTAAAACAGAGACAGTGCATTAACTGTACTTCAGAAAACACTTACTGACAAATTTGTGCCATATATTAATAAATTCCTATTTTCAGACACGCTTTTCTTGCAAATCTCAGTCTCCAGTCTCTTTGTATTTGCCATCATCAGTAATTCTGCAGCCCAAATGGCAAGACCTATCTACTACTTTTTACGTCCAAGTCACCAATAATTTCTGAAGTCATCTTGAAATGCCAGCGAACTCGTTAAGCAGTCTATCAAGAACAGTCAGTCTAGATCATAGATAAGTTATATATAACCGCTTTTAGAGAATCATGACGATTTTTAGACCACTAGGTCCTTGGTTACGAGTGGGGCCAGTTCAAGAATCTGTTGAATGTACCAAAATTCAACACTACTCCCCTCAAGTTGCATCTGTGATAGACTGGTACAAGGATCTGAAAACCGCAACTAAAGCAATCAATTCAATTTAAGGTCCGGCGTTTAGCGCAAATTACTCCTGCTCCTAAGTAGTTGTGATAACGAATCTGATTTACCTGAACTGAATTAAGTACGTCTTAACTGCATGAATTTAAATTCAGCACATCTTCATAACGCATCTGACTTATGCGAACTGAACTTCGCATTGCGTTCAATTTGCATTCATAACATACAATTTTCAAGGAGGAACGGAGCTACTGCATAAAACAAGGTGTAACGTTCAATGAATGCTATTTAATATTCCCACATAAAAATGGACTTCGAACATGATTTCAAGAACCGCTGATAACAATAAAAAGATCTATTATCTCTATTAGATAAACGAGAATGAATGTAATTAAATTAGTTGACGTGCCTTTGGATATGGATAAGTAGGAAATGGGGACCAATAGATTTCCTACTTCTCTTCCACGAGGTAAATAGTCCTTACGAATAACAATGAATGTGCATTACATATGTTAAAGAAACTGAACATACCTTGGAGAGAAAATAAAAACCATTGAACCGATAGAAACTGCCCCGAGTCTTGCCACCTGGCTTCCCTGCAATGCCGGAGCTGAACGGTACTTTACCACAGAGAGTGATTATACGAGGACTGGAACTTTAATAGTGACAACTATTTATTCACAAGTCGTACCAAATAGCTACATGTTTCCTAGTTTTACTGATCTTCAAAGTAATCACCAGCATTGTGTACAACCCGTTGCCAGCGATGTGGATGTCGGAGGATACTCTTAGCAGTGCCAGTTGCGTCGACAGATCGAGCGGCGCGGTCTATTGCGTGACAAATTTGTAGCAGTTCTGAAGCGAATGCCGTGAAGTGTTTCCTTAATTTTAGAAACTGAGTTGAACTCACGAGGGGTTAAGTCAGGGGAGTGCGGTAGCTGGTATATCCCCATCAGTCAAACACATCAGTAACAGCTTGCACTGTACGTGTTTGAACATTGCATTGCAAAATGATGGTCAGGTCCTGCAGAAAGTGTCATCACTTCTGTCTCTAAGCTGGTCTTAGGCTGTGTTCCAAAAATGAACAGCACAGAGATAGAAGTGATGACACTTTCTGCAGGACCTAACCATCATTTTGCAGGACAATGGTCAGGCACGTACAGTGCAAGCTGTTACTGATTTGTTTGACTGATGGGGCTATATCACCTACTGTACTCCCCTCCACTGACTTAAGCCCTCGTGAGTTCAACTCGATTTCTAAACCGAAGGAAACACCTCACGGCATTCGCTTTAGAACTGCTACAAATTCGTCAGGAAATACACCGCGCTGCTCAGACTGCCAACACAATTGGCAGTGCTAAGAGTATCCTACGACTTCCACATCACTAGCAACGGGTTATACACATGCTGGTGACTACTTTGAAGGTCAGTAAAACTTTGAAACACGTATCTGTTTTGTACGAGCTGTAAATAAATAGTTGTTACTATTACAGTTCCAACCCTCGTAATTTCTCTATCATTATTTCGCAAGAGTGTACTACGGCGTCGCGGAGCGACGACTGGAGCTAATCGTCGTGCGTTTTGCATATCGGGTCTGTGCTTACATATTCGTCTACGCTGAAACAATGTTCCTATGCAATCCTGTCCCCATTCAAGTTAAAGAGGACGAAGTTATGCGTCCAGAGGAAATTCAAAGCCTGTCTTTACATTTGTGCAAAATTCAACACAAAGTGAAGAAAAACTTCTCACGGAAGAGTAACACAAATGTTCCTGAGTGAAGCTCCTGATTTTTTTTCCACTTTACGTGATCGTAACCAGCAGACCTTGCAATCTTGCAGTCATGAACTTAGCTTAGTCTGTCACAACCGAAGGTTAAACAGATAACTGTCTACTACTCATACTAGTAACGTAAGAAATTTGCGTAGCCTCTAGATATAGTACTCTGTAAGGCTCTCAAAAAGGTAGCTTTAAATGAATAAAAATTTGGAAAAAACGACACTTACATCCGCAATGGTTTTTCACAGTTGTGGGCTGATTATTTCTTGATGTGTTCCTACTTTTCTCCGCAACCAAAATTGATCTTTCCTGAGTTAGACTTCTACCAGTTTTTCTTTCATTCCGGGTAAACAAATTAATAACTTCATTAGTTTGTCGGACTAACAAGTAACGAACACCCCTCGCAGGCTGAGTTCTGCCCGTGCAGGGATACAGATGTCTGGAAAACTTCTTGTGTATAGGTGAGTCATGGCAGTCAGACAACGGCAATCAAAGAATAGTTCACAGTTTTTGAGAGATACACCACCTGCTGCATTGGAGCGAGCGTTAGTTGCACCCGATGTACTGTTGACGGCCAAAGCTGGTACCAACTAGCGCTGAGGTTACCTTATAGTACGGCTAGAGCTTATTTAACAGACCAGGACGGCAACCACACTTTTAGAAGCTGAAGTTCTCTCATAGCTTGAAGGGCTTCTAGATGCTAATTGGACGTGAGAATTACCACCTACATTCAAGACATGCAAGACAATGCCATCTTGTGTTATAAAAGAAGTTACAGTTGTGGTTCTCTTCCTTAAATGATGACTTCTATGCGCCTATTCTTCCTGGCAAATTGTTTAATTACATCGTCAATAGGACAATCAATGTGAGGGTGAGTGTTCAACAGAGCTAAGCCATTAAGCCGATCCTCCTTCATTGTTGACCTCAGCCATGTCTTTGCACGCCGCAGTGTTGAAACACTTATTTCTACTGTAGCAATAGATGCAGATAGACAAGCAATTATTTTGTACAGCGAGTGAAAAGTAGGATAGCAGATCTAGAACACACAGACGACACTTGCATAACAGAAACATCATCATTAAGGGCGTTTATGCTCGTTTGATTGTATTGAAGAATCTCTTCCAATAGTATGTTTTTAATCACAAAGAGTGATTCTTTTCCTAAGAATGGCAGTTCGGTTAAGCTATGATTAAATTTATGTGCCAGACAAGCCAATATATACCTTACGAAGTATAATACATTACAGTAACTATACATTGCTATTATTAATACTTCACAATCATCTGATCACTCTCACTCTTGACTAATCTTCACACTTGCACTTGATACAACTAAAAGTTTTTACTTATTCGTTTCTCACTGTAAGTATTTCTGCTTCTGAATGTAAACTAGCTTTCTATTCGGTGAACAGTCCTTATATATAACGCTATGTATCGAAGGTTCTCTGTATAAGAAAACAGTACAATATTCGCGACTTTTATCAAACAAATACCGACAGAATAACGTATCGAGATCACTAGAATGGCCGCGACTTTTCTCGTAGGTATGTGTTAGCTATCTATGTGCCAGACAGAAACGTATAAAAGGGATGATGTGGAGGCGGGTGCTTCAACGGAAAGCACAAGTACTCGATAACGCGATTCAGTCGAGTTGACTGACGAAAGAAACGAACGAATAGCGTGCGGGATAACTGGTGGGAGTGGCGCGGGTTGCAATGCCGGATGCCTCTCAAGAGGATGGTGGGCCGGGGGGGTGGGGGGGGGGGGGGGGGGAGGGCCGCTCTATGTAACCGCCACTGCCTACATTACAGGCCGTCCAGCTCAACACATGGTCTTTTCAATTCGTCAGATATTTTTGTACGATAACTGTCTGGCATTAGCTGGTTTAAATTAAAGCAAACTGATTAGTAGGAACGTAAACACCATACTATTTATATATACAGTAGCTATAAAATCATATGCGTGTACTAGCTCATATTCTGATACAATATACAGGTTTTTAGTGCAACATTCTCATTGATTTTAAATACATGAATATATAGAAACAATATGGCGGGTGATCTGTGTAATAGCATAAGCTCTCAAATTAATGAGCTTTTCAAGTTTCAAGTTTTGCTCAGGAGATTTTTACCTGGCTGCTATTGTTATAGAGGGATTTAGGAAATCATGTGTTTAGTATAGCATACCATATAAAACGAAAATGGTTCCGAAAACAATATCACATTTAGTTCTCAAGTTTCTTTGTTGCCGCAGTTCTAAGGAGAAAGACGGGAAGCTATGTTTGGCTTATCTTATATTTTGATATACAGGAGTTGGGCAAAATAAGGAAACACTGCGACAAATGCTAGCTTGAACCTAAATGAAGATGCTAGCGAACCCTGGAGGTTGTACTGCTGTATTTCGCCACGAACGGCCCCTGGCCAATGTCCTCAATACTTTGCAAATAGCAGTCGTGGTCGGAAACAGTGTTCTGTCTCGTAAGTGCATTATTTCGGACCTAAGCGAATTCTTACATGCGCTAATTGTTGATTGGTTGTTTGGTGGAAGTGTCCGTAGTCAAAGTAGGCGAAGTGTCTGGTGTTTCAAGAGACACCGTATATGAATATTTATACTCCATAAAGACAAAGCGGAAAGACATAATCCGCTAAGCCACAACACTGATGGAAGTGTGTCTCAAGTCATCGTGTCGGACGGTCAATGAAGAGGATTGTGACGAAAAATAAGAGGACGTCAGCGGCATAAGTCAGTGCAGAACTGAATGTAGCACTCGCGATCTCTTCGGTAACATAACAACACAAAGGGGTATCCACAAGCTAGTAACTGTAATGGAGCTGTAATTCCAAATCCAGTCGCCAGTTATACAAGTTGCCCGTAACAGCAAAACTGGATTATGGAGGAATGGAAGAATGTCGTTTGGTTGGATGAGTCTTTTCTCACACGGCTTCCAAATTTTGGCCGAGTTTACGTCGCAGAGTGAAACATGAGCGGAGGAGGGGTTCGATGTTGATTTGGGCAGCCATAACGTGGTATTCCAGGGGCCCCACGGCCTTGTAGTTCGCATTACTGGCGTTGACCATTTTGATTGATCAAGTGCATCCACCACTGTTTTGCAGAAAGAATGGCATGAGATCCCTTCAATACCATACAGGACCCGTAGTTACCCATTACTATACCACATCGAGCTGCCGTGAATGTTAATGGTTTTTCTACACCATGTTAGGTACCGTAATGATATCTGTTTGTGGTGATCCCCTATTTTTGTCCTAACCCTGTAGTGTTCTGTGCTAAATAATATTGTGGAAACGCTTAATTACGACAGTAACAGTTATTTCCATGTTAAATGGTTCAAATGGTTCTGAGCACTATGGGACTTAACATCTTAGGTCATCAGTCCCCAAAAACTACTTGAACCTAACTAACCTAAGGACATCACACACATCCATGCCCGAGGCAGGATTCGAGCCTGCGTCCATAGCGGTCGCGCGGTTCCAGACTGAAGCACCTAGAACCGCTCGGCCACATCGGCCGGCCTATTTCCATATTAAGAAAACTGTAGATACACCATCTCAGTGAAACCTGCACGCTATTTCCTCGTACCGTTCAGTCATTGTCTAGTTCACTCTATCAGGAGAACAGTTTATTACAATATTACTTGAACGACACACAGAGTATAGACTGTCTGGTTCGGGGAAAAACAGGGGGTGAGTATGTTGGTCACTAGGTGTGCCAACGTTAGAAAGGAAAAAGTAGGCAGGTCGGGAAGAATAGTCAATTGATGTCAGGGAGGTCTCTTCAAAGATGTGATGGAGCCTCTGTTGGCCGCTATTGATCGCACAGGATACAGCCGCTTTAAAATTGTTACTTGACTGCCTAAAAGCCGCTTGGCGCTTTGATTCCGTTAATGTTCTCGGTACGAACAGACGGTTGGCTGTATTGGTGAAAAAAGTAAGTATCGCCCACGGTGTGCAGGCACAGATCACAATTTGTGGCATAGTAATATAATAATCAAAATTGCCCCCTCCCCTCTACCACCATGAAGCATGACCTTTGTCGGTGGTGTGGTGACTTCTGTGCCTCATTCATACTGATAGCCGTACAAAAGATGCAACCATAACGGAGGGATATCCGTCGAAAGCCAGGCTAACGTGTGGTTCCTGAAGAGCGACAACACCGTTTTCAGTAGTTTCACGGGCAACGGTTGGATGATTGACTGATCTGGCCTTGTAACATCAACTAGAACGGTCTTGATGTGCTGGAAAAGCGAACTGCTGAAAGGAAGGGAGGACATGCAGGTCTACTGTAAGGTTAAATGATGATGGCTAAAGTAGCTCCCTATTCGGACCCTCGGGCGCGGATTACTCAGGAGGATGTCATCAGGAGAAATTAAACTGCCGTTTGACGGGTCTGAACATAGAATGTTAGATATCTTAATAGAACAGACAGTTTAGAAAATTTAAGCAGAGAAATGAATAGGCTGAAGTTAGATGAAGTGGTGTAAGACGCATGCGTTGCCGGCGAAGGGCGAGGCATGACAGAGTCTCTGACCAGAGAGTAGTATGTCGTTAGTTGTTGCTTGTCGCAAGTCGGCTTTAGTAGTCAGTCGGCTTTAGTCTTCTGTCCGTGCTAGTAAGCAGTAGTCTTGAGTAGTCTGTGTGAGTCGGCGGGAGTCGGTGCGTGTCGGCTGTCTGCTCTGCTCGGGACTCTGGTCAGGACTCTGGAGGATGAGTATTGTTGTAGAAGGTAAAGAAGCAGCCTTGCGCATATCTAGTAATGTATATTAATTGTCATTTAATTTCTTTCAAATAAATGCCCCAATAATAATTTTTATAAAATAAAGTAACTTTTTTAAAGGAATGCATTCATTTCAATTTAAAGAATATTTCCAACGCATGATGATTCCTTCCAACAATCAGTAAAAAAATATATGCCAGCATTGCACGAAGCTGTGTTGAAAATTATTATGTAAGAGCAGATATATTTGCAGTTTTTATTGAGGTAAGAATTTTTGCTTTTTTATTCAGAATACAGGGCCGAAGCCCGCATTTCGTGGTCGTGCGGTAGCGTTCTCGCTTCCCACGCCCGGGTTCCCGGGTTCGATTCCCGGCGGGGTCAGGGATTTTCTCTGCCTCGTGATGCCTGGGTGTTGTGTGATGTCCTTAGGTTAGTTAGGTTTAATTAGTTCTAAGTTCTAGGCGACTGATGACCTCAGCAGTTGAGTCGCAAAGTGCTCAGAGCCATTTTACAGGGCCGAAGGGCAGCGCTGCTGTTCTCATAAAAGTTACCAGGTTATTAAATTTTTTTTATTATTATTTCCGGATTTACGAATTGAATTTTGAGGTTACATTAAATGTGAATGCATTTCTGCGCGGAGACTATAAATGGGAACTAATTTTGTTCAGAGGTTAAAAATTGATTTAATTATTATTTTTGTGGGGACGTTACACTTGGTTAATAATACCATATAAAAATTTTGTGGGGAGGTTACACTTGGTTCTTGGTCCATTTTTATTATTATATTTTTGTGGGGAGGTTACAGTGGGAACTAATAGAATTCGGTGTAGGAGGTAGGAGGAACAGTACTTCTAGTCAGGTGAACACAGAGTTATAAGTACAGAATCAAAGAGAGGTAATGCAGGAGTAGGTATCATAATGAATAAAAACAGGGATGTGGGTTACCTTTTGTATTGTATTGTATGTTAACCGGGGACCTAGAAACGACGCAGGGACTCGGTCCCCACTACAGCCGCAGTGGTCCACAACCCCACGACGACTACCGCAGTCCACTTCACCCCTCCGCCGCCCCACACCGAAACCACGGATATTGTGCGGTCCGGCCCCCGGTGGACACCCCCGGGAACGTCTCACACCAGACGAGTGAAACCCCTATGTTTGCGTGGTAGAGTAATGCTGGTGTACGCGCACGCGGAGAACTTGTTTGCGCAGCAATCGCCGACATAGTGTAACTGAGGCGGAATAAGGGGAACCAGCCCGCATTCGCCGAGGCAGATGGAAAACCGTCTAAAAACCATCCACAGACTGGCCGGTTCACCGGACTAGGCGCTCCATCCCGCCCGGAAAGCCGTGCGTTGGACCGCATGGCCAACCGGGCAGGCATGTGCGCTACCTTAGTTACTTTGAATAGCACAGTAAACACAATGTCGTTGCCAAGACGGACACTGAGGCAACAGATACCATAATAGTACAAGCAGATAGGTCAGTTGTCTGCCAGATGATGAAGAGGTTGAACGACTGTATAATGAGATGAAAGAAATTATTTAGATAGTTAAGGGAGACGAAAATGTAATTGTGATAGGGGACAAGAGAAGGAAAAATATTTGGTAAATATGGAGTAGTAGGAAAGGGGAAGCCGTCTCGTAGAACTCTGCACAGAGCATAACTTAATCATCGCTAACACTTGGTTTAAGCATAATGAAAGAAGGAGGTGTACGTGGAAGAGACCGTAGCGGCTCCGGAAGTCTTCAGATTCATTGTACAGAGGAAACATTAACAAAACCGACAAACAGCAGTGATGTATTTCTGACTGCAAGATGACGAAAGAATGTCCGATGAACGTGTATCCAGGCGCTGATGAATGACAGTTACTCTATCTGCCGTGTGTTAGTTGTGTGATTCAGGTTGTCTGATTGACATACCGCAGTGTAAAGCAGCAGAATGTTACAGAACTCATGTCGGGAACAGGATGAGATGGTGTTCGTATACAGTCACGCAGATAAAAAGGGTCGAGAGGCAGCACGGCTATACCAAAACATGTACCTTCACAGAAACCAACAACATCACGCAACTTCTTAAGCCCTTTTGGGCATTTATACGATCACACAAAGTTAACCGAACTTAACAGATTTGGAGAAATTGAAGGAAATTTAATTCGCCTACGAAATCAATGGTTCAAAAAACACTTTTTCGATCAATTCTTGACTATTGTTCATCAATCTGCGGCCATTATTGAGATGGATTAAGAGGAGAGAGGGTAAAGATCGCACGAAGAGCGGCACTTTTTGTCCAGGATCGCCTAGACGGCAGGATTCTTTCTGCCTTACGAAATTCCAATAATATATATTCCAAGAGTAGTCGGACAAAATAATACTCCTTTCCATTAACATCTCGAGAATTGACGACGACGATAAAATTAGAGCTCATAAAAAGGCTGCTGACAATTGTTTTTCCAACATCGTGATCGGAACAGGAAAGGTTGTATGTATAGCAGTGCGAGGAATACCATCCGCCACACATCTTAAAGTCTGTAGATATACACTGCCCGGAAAAAAAAAGGCGACACCCTTAAGGAGAAGGTCACTTTATGGGCAAAGGAGATGACAGGTATTTCATCATTGTGAGACTACATGATAACAAATTCACACACCTACCTCTAGAGGCAACGCTGGCGCGTATCCTCGCATGAAAACGATCACAAAGATGCCGAATGACACCCTGTGAGAAGAATGTCTGAAGTATGATTGCTGTTCGACATTGGTTCTGGCAGGCCCTGAAGAACGAACAAGTTTCCGCTTCACCAAGTCCCATAAGTGTTAAACTGGCCAGAGATCTGATGGTCTTGCTTGCCTGAGTAGTTGTTGGACACCACGAAGAACACGTTGAGTCGCAGCAGCTGTATATGGACGTGCACTATCCTGCTGAAAAAGCACATTACCTTCTGGTCGAATAAATGGCAGTAGTACAGGGATAACTGTGCACTGCAACGGACAGTGGTTGCTTTACCCTGCAGAAACATAAAATGTGGCGGCGATTTGTAGCTATACCCCCACGCCCACTCGAAATTGTGAAACCTCGATGTGACCTTTGTGTCGTGGGGGAATGCAATCTGAAATAGGTAGCTCAGCAAGTCTATGCCGTACACGTGTATGTCCATCACAGATTAGATTAGATTAGATTAATACTAGTTCCATGGATCATGAATACGATATTTCGTAATGATGAGGAAAGAGTCAAATTTTCCAATTCATGACATAAGTAGGATAATTTAACAACATAATTAAGTTAATATAACAACTTTTTAATTTTTTATTTATTTATTTTTTTGTAAGTTTTTTTTCTTAATTTATACCTAAAAATTCCTCTATGGAGTAGAAGGAGTTGTCATTCAGAAATTCTTTTTTTTTATTTCTTCTTAAATACTTGTTGGTTATCTGTCAGACTTTTGATACTGTTTGGTAGGTCACCAAAGACTTCAGTGGCAGTATAATACACCCCTTTCTGTGCCAAAGTTAGATTTAATCTTGAATAGTCAAGATCATCCTTTCTCCTAGTATTGCAGTTATGCACACTGCTATTACTGTTGAAATGGGTTTGGTTGTTAATAACAAGTTTCATAAGAGAGTATATATACTGAGAAGCTACTGTGAATATACCTAGATTCTTAAATAAATGTCTGCAGGACATACAGACAGAAGCTACTCTCATTACTGAATATGACAAATGGTTCAAATGGCTCTAAGCACTATGGGACTTAACATCTGAGGTTATCAGTCCCCTAGAACTTAGAACTACTTAAACCTAACTAACCTAAGTACATCACACACATCCATGCCCGAGGCAGGATTCTAACCTGCAACCGTAACAGCAGCGTGGTTCCAAACTGAAGCACCTAGGACGGCACTGAATATGAGACAGCGCCACTCCACTCTGAGGTCAACTCTTTCACGACGCTAGAGTAACAATGTTTGGCGCGGTATTGGTGTGAATGGCAGCATGGCCAGACACACACGTGAACTTAGTACTGCAGAAAGATAGTTCCCAATGGTTCTTGGTGACGCATCAGGTGCAATATGTGGCCGGATTCGTCCCTGGATGTTAGGTGGATCACCGCTAATCGCTCAATGCGTCGATACTGACGTGCGTCTACACTACACGGACGTCCAGGACCTGGTCTACGGTTGCGGGAATGTTTCTCAGAATACTGTAGAAATCAGCGAAGCACGACGGATACATTGGGATCCCGTGTGCAGCGACCCGTTGGTACGTTCATCCAGCTTCCCGCAGGCCTACAATGCGACCCCGTTGAAATGCCTGAAGCTGATCAACATTAGATCGAACACGACGGTGGGTAATGTACTGTCCTAAATGAATGTTGTAAACATCTTTCGCCTGTAAACTCAGCACAGTTACCGACTGCACAGTCAAACCGTAACGTGCACAGACAGTTCTCCGGTGGAAGATGAATGTGATAAGTCAATCACCAACACTAAATCCTCTCAGTAACCACCTTTTATACGTTGTTGGCACAGAACACAATTCTTCAGTGTGTTTCATTTTTTGTTTCCGCAATGTAACACATGAACCAGTAAGTTTATCTTTGTCTGGTTATACGTGACATTTCACCGAACAAAATCCAATACTCTCTTACGCTTCTGTGAAGTCACTGCTGTCCAGGGACACTTGTTGCCATGTTTTTAATTTTAAACTCCGATAAAATTGTTCTATTACATAAGGTTCTTCCTTATTTTATGCTTATCATTTTTAATTCGTGTTCAGTTCCGTTTGTTGCCATATTTTTAATTTTAAACTCCGGTATAAATGGTTCTACTACGTAATGCTGTTCCTCATTTTATGCTTGTTGTTGTTTACATTCTATTTACGTTCCGATGCACTGCACACAGGCCCATCTCATCTCTTCTACTTGTGACACTGCCCAGTCGGCGGAGCGGTTCTAGGCGCTTCAGTCTGGAGCCGTGCGAGCGCTACGGTGGCAGGTTCGAATCCTGCCTCGGTCTTGGATGTGTGTGATGTCCTTAGGTTAGTTACGTTTAAGTAGTTCTAAGTTCTAGGAGACTGATGACCTCAGAAGTTAAGTCCCATAGTGCTCAGAGCCATTTGAACCATTTGACACTGCTCAGTAAGTTAAAGTTTAGTGCAATTTATCACTGTCGCTTCTTTGCGAACTCTATTTTTTCAGTGTCTTTTATGTCCATCATCGTCTACATCCTGCTCGTGCCTTCTGCGGAAATGGTAGAAGTATTAAGGAAGCATATGTCTCGCTTGAATTTTACTTAAACGTAATATTTTGTGACGCCTTTGTCGTGATTTCTTACCTTGCTGTACCATTTTTGTAAGGCTGCTGTCATGTGGAAAAGATACCGCTGGAAATATATGGTTGTTTACTAAGTTTAATTAGGGGCTGCATCATTCTGTTGTTTGTGGTATTACCTCACCCTATCAGCTAAGCTATCAGATTCAGGGTCAAATCAATTAATTACTGCACTAATTAATACTACCCGTCGGAAAGAAGACTGATACTTCCTCTTAGAGCGGAGTAGTTTTCTTTGCTACGCCACATGAGTCAAGTTACATGGGTAGTTGTATTACAAGATGGAGCCACAGGCATGTTATAACAAATATTTTCTAAGCAGAATGCAGCCTCCTGAAATTTATTACGTAATTGCGTGAAGACGCCATGTGAACCTCGTGATGCTCGATAGCAGCCTTGGGCATATTGAAATAGCTCATAGACAGGCAGCAGTGTCAGGAACACTAAACTGAGAGAAAGTATCATTTAATGGTTTAGCTAAGTGATGATTCCGACTGACTGGAAACATTAATCGTATGGCAATAGTATTACAACAAAGTTTAACCATTCCACAAACCAACGGGTACATGGCGTAACAGCACAACGAAATCTAATAATTTTCGTAATCGTGGGTGTGTACATAGTAAGGTTTATTGCGGGGACACCAATATCCGACTTCTACCATGAATGAATTATGGATTGAGGAATATGCTGTTCGCAGATTAAAACTGCATTTGTTTGTTGAATTATTCGATTTGTGTAACTGCTTGAAGCATTTTTAATTACATTTCTGGTGAGTGTGATGTGGACCGTCTTACTTTCTTTTCCTGTGACAGACTCTTCATCCCATGGTCAAAACCAATATTCTCAATTACTGGTCATATGTATTCCAGTAGCTGCCTCCCCTTCAAGTTTTACTCTCTAATGATCTCTCTAGTAGTATGGAATTAATTCCTGGATGTCTTAACACATTATCATCCTGTCTCTTCTTCATGTTAGTGTTTTCTTTGTGATCTTTTCCACTCCGATTCTACAGGGAACTAAATTTCTTATCACCTCAGCGCAATGAATTACCGCCAACAATCTGTAACATCGCTTTTCAAATGCATCGATTATCTTCTTTTCCTGTTTCCCCACAAGCAATAAATCACTTTCGTTCAATTTTCGTACGGACAGTCTCCGTGATGAAGCAAGTGTAATAAGATGAAGTTCGTCGGAAAGAAAAGTAAATCAATACTGACCAGGAGTATGGAAGATGTAAAATGATGAAAGATACGCATCTTCGACAGAGGAATGTTGTTAGCGCCATGAGTTGCAACCACGTAAGTGGCTTACCAGATTTCGATACTGTTTACACTAGAGGTACTAGGACAATACAGCACTGCCCTTCGAATGGAGTTGCTCTGGGTGACGAATTACCTTCAATAAATATCCATCCCCTAAGCTCGCTGTGCCAACAAGTGCGAAAACTATCGCATAGTCAGCTTAACAGCTCATACATCCAAGCTGCTGATGACGACAATATACTAACGAATGGAAATGAAAGTTGAGGATCTGTTTGATGACAATCATTTAGGCTTTAGGAAAGGTAAAGACACCAGAGAGGCAGTTCTGACGTTGCGGGTGATAATAGAAGCAATACTAAAGAAAAATCAAGACACGTTCATAGGAATTTTCGACCCGGAAAAAGCGTTAGACAATATCAAATGATGCATGATGTTCGATAACGTGCAGAAAATAGGACTAAGCTGTAGGAAATGACGGCTAATTTACAATACGTACAAGAAACAAGAGGGAACAATAAGAGAGGAAGACTAGAACTAAGTGCGCAGATTAAAAAGACTCTAGGGCAGGATTGTTATCTCTCGCCGGCCTTGTACAGTCGATATGTCGAAGATGCAATGAAGGTAAAAGTTCAAGTGCGTGATTAAAATTCAAAGTAAAAGTATGTCAATGTTAAGAATCGCTGATGACTTCGCTACCCTCAGTGAAAGTGAAGAAGAATTAGCGGATTTGATGATTGGAATGAACACTCTAATGTGTATAGAATATGGATTGAGAACAAATAGAATAAAGAAGAAAGTAAAGAGCAGTAACAGAGGTGAGGAGAGCGGGAAACTTAACATCAAGACTGATGGCCGCCGGCCGCAGTGGCTGAGCGGTTCTAGGCTCTACAGTCTGGAACCGCGCGACCACTACGGTCGCAGGTTCGAATCCTGTCTCGGGCATGGATGTGTGTGGTGTCCTTAGGATGGTTAGGTTTAAGTAGTTCTAAGTTCTAGGGGACTGATGACCTCAAAAGTTAAGCCCCATACTGCTCAGAGCCATTTGAACCATTTGACTGATGGTCACGAAGTAGATGATTTTGAGGAATTCTTCGTCCAGGTTGCAAAATAACCCATGACGGACGGAGGAAGGAGGACATAAAAAACGAACTATCTGTGGAGAACAAGGCATTCCTGGACAAGAGAAGTCTACTGGTATCAAACATAGGGCTTAATTTGAGGAAGAAATTTCTGAGAATGTATGACTGGAACACAGCACTGTACGGCAGAGACACATGGACTGTGGGGAAACCGTAACAGGAAAGAATTGAAGCATTTGAGACGTGGTGCTACAGATAAAAGTTTAAAAATAGGTGGACTTATAAATTACGGAATGCGGAGGTTCTCCGCAAAATCGCCAACGAAAGGAATATCCGAAAAATACTGACAAAAAGAACGGGCAGCGTATTTGAGTTATAGTTGACGGAGTGATGCTGCCGGATGTCAGCCTGGCGGTATGCCTGAAGGCAAGTCCGACTGCGTGAGAATGGTACTACGACCCTGGAACTAGCAGCAAAGAATAACAGATAAGTAAATGAAACCATGTCATTAAATAGTCACAAGTCCGCGGTTTATTCCTCGCCAAGACGATTCGCGCACAGCGGCAGTGAATTACGCCGGTGAGTATGGCCGTGCGGCGATGCTGTTAGAGGTCCATTTAGCCAGTGTGCTCCGAAAACGAAACTTTTCTTTTCTTGGCGCAACGAGTATTGTGTATGCATCTTCAGATGCGCCCGTAGGACGACAAATGGCTCTGAGCACTATGGGACTTAACATCTATGGTCATCAGTCCCCTAGAACTAAGAACTACTTAAACCTAACTAACCTAAGGACAGCACACAACACCCAGCCATCACGAGGCAGAGAAAATCCTTGACCCCGCCGGGAATCGAACCCGGGAACCCGGGCGTGGGAAGCGAGAACGCTACCGCACGACCACGAGATGCGGGCTCGTAGGACGACGATACTTCGACGGACAAAACACTATGTCAACGGCCTATGAGAGGCGGAGCTCCTACATATGGGATTACTGTACTGTCTGTATACATTATTTGGCCAGTATATCCTTGCATAGGGAAAGGTGACAAAGCAGCCCATTCAGATGATGTAATACAATGTTACTGAAAACGCCTTAACCTAGGTTTCGACATATTTAAAAACGTTTTCTTGAGAAGGGTTAGTATTAGTCACATGTTAAAATGTAAGGCAAGAGTTAAAAAAACATCACTGACTTACCAAGAACTTTTATAGTTACTAGTTATATGGTGTTATGGAGATACGTTGAAATGTAACAGTAAGGTATAAATGAAAATCAAATTCACCTCCATGATAATGAAACCTCAAATTATCGTATTCTACTGTCATTAGAAAGTGCTTCACACATGCAAAAGTGAACTGACGTCGCGCCAATGTCTCTTGAATTGAGGAAAATTTAGGGCGCGTGAGGGCAGTAGATATATGTTTGGAACAAATTCGGAAAAATGGGGGAAACAATAGCACTGAAGTAGCTTGAAAACGATTAAATTATTAAAAAACTCATACAGAAAGGGGCACTTAGTACCCATATGGTAGTATAAAAGAAACGTAGAGCGTTTCATTCGGTTATCGCCCAAAAACTTTCAGTCAAATGAGTGAAGTCAAACTTAAAATGAGTTGGAGTACGTAATTTGTAAGTGAAAAATGACAGGGCAATTTGCGCACTTGTTCTGCACTGCCCGCTCCAGCCTGAATTTTTTTCAGCTCAAGTGATACCGGCGCCTTGTCAGTTCTCTACTTGAATTTGTGAAGCACTTTCTAATGGCAGTCAGCACAATATTTTATGGTTTTATTACTATGGAGGTGAATTTGATCTTTAGTTGTGACTTGTGATTACATGTTCAACGTACCTCCACAACATCAGGTAAGCATCTAGTGTAAAAAGTCTTTGTAAATCAGTGATTTATTTATACATTTTCCTTATACTTATGAGTGAACATGTACATAATGTTAAACATTTTAGGTGTTAATCATTGACCCTTATGAATAAAACGTTTTAAACACGTCGAAAGATACTTAAAGGAGTTTTCGGTAAACCTTGCACTATTACAACTTACTTGGCTGTTTTGTTCAACTTCACCTAGACGAGGATTACATTAAAGCTACTGCCTCTAGCAACGTTCAAGATTTTGTGGGCAAATATTTCCTAAACGGCCGAAAAACTATGAACAGTTTTGATTACTCTAAAGATCTTTGTATCTAATATTTAAGATTACCGGATAGTTTGTCTACGTGGAATGTGGCTTTATCCAGGCCAGCGCATGGGCAGTGGTGATATTTTTTATCTAAAATCACTTAGTTGGTTATGCAGAGAATGTTTGTACAATTACTTCAAGTTAATAAAGCTGTGTTGATATGATTACCATTTTGATGCTTCTGATCTGTAACTGCGGCAAGGTATTCAGTTGTCTATCCAGTGACGTCTTAACTTATTTGAGTGACCAGACAATGATTGCCTTTTACAGGGAGCTTACCACCCCGATAGCTGAGTGGCAGCCGGCACGGTAGCTCAGCGTGTTCGGTCAGAGGGTTAGCTGCCCTCTGTAATAAAAAAACTGAGTTCACCGATCAACAACGAACCGAAACGGTTGTCTTACGACGTCCGCCCCGAGCAGATACAACGAACGAAAGAGAACAAAATGAGATTAAAAAAAAGAAAAATGGTCAGAGCGGCGGTCTGTCACGCCACGGGGCCCGGGTTCGATTCCCGGCTGGGTCGGAGATTTTCTCCACTCAGGGAATGGGTGTTGTGTTGTCCTCATTACCATTACATCCCCCATTACAGGACCTGCCGTAAGGCAGAGCACAAAATTTTCACTGCAAGAAGAAAGACTTCGATGGTGTAATTTTTTTTGTGTCAGCCGTTAGTTCACTGAAGTGATAAAACTCCTGAGACCTAATATTGTCTCGAATCTTCTTCTGCCCACCGTACTACAATAACTCGATACGGCACGAAATCAGCAAGTCGTCGGAAGTCCTATGCAGAAATACTGAGCCATGCTGTCTCTTTAGCCGTCCCAATGGGCGGTGCAGGATTTTGTGCACTAACTGACTGATTATGTCTGATAAATGTTCGATGGGTTCGTGACGGGCGATCTGAGTGGCCAAATCGTTCGCTCGAATTCTCTAGAATGTTCTGATATGGCCCATTGTCACCCGTAAAAATTCCATGATTGTTTGGGAACATGAAGTCCATGAATGACTGCAAATGGTCTCGAAGTATCCGAACGTAACCATTTCCAGCCAACGATCGGTATTGTTGGAACAGACGACCCAGTCATTTCATGTAAACACAGCTCACACCATTACAGATCCGCTACCAGTTTGCACAGTGGCTGTTGTCAATCTGGGTTCACAGGTTCGTGGGGTCTGCACCACACTCGAACCCGACCAATTGAAATCGGGAGTCATATGACCAGGACACGGTTTTCCAGTCATCTGGAGTTCAACCTATACGGTCACGAGCCCATGAAAGGCGCTGCAGGCGATGTCATGCGCGTTAGCAGAGGCAATCACGTCGGTCGTCTTTCGCCATAACCCACTTAACCCAATTTTGCAGCACTCTCCTAACGTATACGTTCGTCATACGTCCCACATCGTTCTCTCCTGTTATTTCACGCAGTGTTGCTTGTCTGTTAGCGCTAAAAACTCCACGCAAACGCAGCTGCTCTTGGTCCTCAAGTCAAGGCCGTCGATCACTGCATTGTTAGTGGTGAGAGGTTGTGCATGAAATTTTCTGTTCTCAACACTGCCTTTACGCTGGGGATTCGGAATATTGAAATCCCTAACTATTTCTGAAACGGAGGGTCCCATGCGTTTAGCTCTAACTACCATTTCGCTTTCAAAGTTTTTTAGTTCCCGTCATGCAGCCATAATTACGTCAGAAACCTCTCACGTGAATCACCTGAACACAAGTAGCAGCTCCACCAGTGCACTGCGCTATTACACCTTGTGTACGCGATATTACCACCGTTGGTATATTTGCACATCACTATCCCATGACTTTTGTCACTTCAGTGTGTCACTGCATTTGGTGCAATTGTGAAATTCGTAATAGTGTTTGTTAAGTAGGCTGGATTAAGGCTTGCCTGTGTTATTGTCAGCTGTAGATAGTGTTCGCTAGTCCTGTCTATCTAAATCTGAAGCTGTGGTCAGGTTTTACACTCTATTTTTGTTGTTAAAAATAGCGCATTTGCAGCACGAATAATTTGTACAGAGCCACTGAAATTGGAATTTTATTGATTATATTGGAGCTACAATCTTAATTAATCTTAATCGTTGACAATGGAAATCATATTTTACGACATTTAAGACCATGTTATGGTCGCAGTCATTCGCAAAATGTAAACGGGTTTAATGTTTCTGTGACGCCATATCTAGTACGCAGTTTTCTGATTAATTTACTATTCGTCAGCTAATAACTATCAAGGTTAAATTATTTCACTAAAACTGTTACGTACAAGAGGTGCACATTAAATCAATAAATATTTAAAAGATTATTTGGGACGTGGTATTGTCACATGAGTCTTTAGCACCTAACGGTGAGATTCTATCATTGATACACTGACAACAAGTCAAATTTACCTTGGTTCTTTTTTAATTAACGTATATCTTTTTATGCACGAAATTTTTGTGAAATAAAATATGTTCAAAAGCCATGCTCACTCACAGCTCAACCCATCCATACCAGTTCCTGTTCCACTACAGAAACAAGGCATTGGAATTTTTGAAATAATATAACTGTTTTAATCGTAAAACTCACGTTTATATTAAATAGGGGGTATAAAAAATGTAGTTTGCCACTAGAAAGGTAAACGTCTATTTTGAAGCACATGCGGAATCGAATAAATTCTTGTTCAACCCCTTAACTGCGATTCAACTCGATAGCGTATGAAGACTTCTCCTATACCAATAACGTGAGATGTATACTGAACGCAACTTTTCTTTTTTTTTTTCAGATTCCCGCGTATGGTTCTGAGATTAAAGTTGTGACTTTATGTATTGAACTGCGGACCTAGAAACGAAGGAGATGCTTCGTCCCCGCCGTAGCGCTCAGTGGTTCACAACCCCACAACAGGCTAAAGCAGTCCACTCACCCCACGGCTGCTATTTTGGAAGGTCAAGCTAATTAGGACACGCTGTGTAATGTAGGCACCTAATATTTGCAAGATAGAGAACTGGTCATGAAAGCTTAAGTCGTCCCTCTCCTGTACAACTGAGACGCTGTTACTAATTTTGAGAAGTCAAGAAAAATTTCAGACCGACTAGGCTATCTCAAGGCGAGCCGTTGGCCCTTGGCGCCTACCCCCGAGTAAAAGCAGAATTTGCATGCATGGAGCCTTTTTATTTCCGGCAAGGCACAGCACTCGGCGAGTAATCCCTTAAGCGCGCATTTATGAGCCCCCCACATAAACAGTGGCGCCCGCCTTAAACAAAGGCTGCTTCCACGAAAATGAAATCGGCGCGCTACACGCAGACGCTTTCAGCGCGACGTGTGACGGTTGAGATATGGCTCGCAACGCCGCTAATTAATTCAGTCGCGCTAGGGCAGACCGCGCCGGCGGCGGATTAGCGCACGGCTTCAGTGCAAAACGATTTCGCACTAAAAATGCATGCAACGCTTCCGGTGTTGCGATGGCGCAGCTAATTGCGGATTTCGAACACCCTCATACAAATTTCTCAACTCACGTTGAATAGATAAGTTGCAAGTTAGCTGACGGTGTCGAAAGAAAAAAAAAAAAAGCACTTGGGTGACATACAACCCGAAAAACGACATGAACTGCGAAAATATGCATTAGCAAACTTAGCAAGTGGATGCAAGCCGGCCGTTGTGGCCGAGTGGTTCTAAGCGCTTCAGTCCGGAACCGCGATGCTGCTACGGTCGCAGGTTCGAATCCTGCCTCGGGCGTGGATGTGTGTGATGTCCTTAGGTTAGTTAGGTTTAAGTAGTTCTAAGTCTAGGGGACTCATGACCTCAGATGTTAAGTCCCACGGTGCTCAGAGCCATTTGAACCATTTTAGAAGTGCATGCTAACAAGCGGTATCTTCGCTCCATTCATTGGCTTAGAAGACCGGAAGTTATTTAAAAATGTGTGTGTCTACGGTAGTTGGAAGGGATGAGCGGCGTTCCTTGCAAATTTTTTTCTTTTGGATAGTCTGTTCATGATCCGAGGAAGACGATGAGTAAACTCAGTAAAAGAATACGAAATTAATACAATTTCTCAGACTTCTTTTCTCATAATAAAGATTTATGTCACTTTACAGATGCTGGGTGGTTGTAATTAAATTGTAGCTGCTCACAGAAATCGAGCGTGGGCTGTAATTATCGTATGGCTAGCGAAATTTGATAGATATTCTAATGCGCTAATGCGAAACCGATTTAAGTTGGAAAAAATTAGTTCCAATTTTGGCCATCAGGTGCAAAACTGGAGCTGCGAATGCAAGAAAGACGTGCAGTAATTTTTTCGTACCTAATGGATTGGGAGCGAATCGTCTGCGAAGGTCTAAAAGATGATAAAGCCATAATGTTGATTTCATTATTAAGTTCAAATGGCTCTGAGCACTATGTGATTTAACTTCTGAGGTCGTCAGTCCCCCCGAACTTAGAACTACTTAAACCTAACTAACCTAAGGACATCACACACATCCGTGCCCGAGGCAGAATTCGAATTAGCGACCGTAGTGATCACGCGGTTCCAGACTGTAGCGCCTAAAACCGCTCGGCCAACATGGGTGGCTATTATTAAGTGTCGCTTACACAACACAAGCACCGGAGACGTCGACGAGATGATGTATACGTAAAACGACGCGGTCATCAGTTGCTTGCAACAGTTCCGGTGGAATCTGAGTAACGTGTTTCTCTACACTCGCCTTCATATCCGATAGCAACTGAAGGTGACCATGGTAAACGCGACCTTTAGTTACCTTTAGATCCAAAAGTCAGGTGTGTTCAGACCAGATGATTTTGCAAGAAATACATTTGGAAAACTTTGGGAGATAACACAACAGTGTATGGTTGCATTAAGCAGATCTCTCATTGGGCGAGCAATATATGGGGTTGCCACATCTTGCTCGAAAACAGTGGTTTACAGACTGTTATGTTCTTGCAAATCAGGAATCAAGTGATGTACAAGGAGGTCGCGGTGCAGCGAACAGGGCCTCTGGATATACGAAGGGCTTGTATCAATAGTGGTACAAGTCCATTTGTTTTTATTCTGAGATACAGAGTCCTGAAGTTAAAAGTGCGCAGAAAAATCTGTAGTTGAGATACCATAAATATTCCAGTATATATTTCTGGTATCTCAACTGCAGATTTTTCAACGCTCTTTTAACTTTAGGACTCTGTATCTCAGAATGGAAAAAAATGGACTTTCACCACTATTGAAATAAGCCCTTCATATTATCCTCAAAGAACAATGGACTGAGAATAAAGGTGCGTGTGAAACCACACCAGACTGTCACATACGAGTATTATGGCTCTTCGTGCACAACATGCAGTTCACTAGCACCAGAAATTTGGCAGTTATGTGTATTCAATGTAGCTTGTAGTGTAAAATGTACCTCGACTGTTTTTTTCTTTTATGTCATCACTCTTCTGACTGGGCTGATGCGGCCCGCCACGAATTCCTCTCCTGTGCCAATCTCTCCATCTCAGAGTACCACTTGCAATCAACGTTCTCAATTATTTGCGGAAGTATTCCAGTCTCTGTCTTCTTCTACAGTTTTTACCCTCTACAGCTCCGTCTAGTGCCATGATAGTTATTCCCTGATGCCTTAATAGGTGTCATACCATTCTGCCCTCCTTCTTGTCAGTGTTTACCAAACGTTCCTTTTCTTTCCGACTCTGCGCAGGATTTCCTCACTCCTCCATACGTAGATTCTCTGAAATTTCTTCCTCAAATTAAGTCCACTGTTTGATACTAGTAGACTTGTCTTAGCCAGGAATGCTCTTTTTGCCAGTGCTAGTCTGCTTTTGACGTCCTCCTTGCTCCATCCGTCATGGAGTTTTCTACTGCGTAGATAGCAGAATTCATTTACTTCGTCTACTTCATGACCATCATTTATAACGCTTTGTTTCTCACTTTTATCATTTCTGCTAATTCTCGTTTCTTTCGTCTTTATTCCCTTTACTCTCAGTCAATATTCTGTACTCGGTAGACCGTTCACTCCATTCTGCTGATCTTCCCTTTCACTCAGCGCTGCAGTGATATCCTTTCACCTTGAATTTTAATTCCACTCTTGAACTTTTTTTTCATTTCCATCATTGCTTCTTCGATGTATAGACTGAACTGTAGGGGCGAAACACTACATCCCTGTCTTACACCCTTTTTAAACCGAACACTTCCTTCTTAATCTTCCATCCCAATTACTCCCTCTAGGATTTTGTGCATACTGTAAACTACCAGTCCGTCTCTATAGCTTACCCTTATTTCCTCTCAATTTCGAACATCTTACACCATTTGAGAGTGTCGAATGCTTTTTCAGGTCGGCAAATGCTATGAACGTGTCTTCAGTTTTCTTTAGTCTTGCTTCCATTATCAACTGCAACGTCAGAACTGCCGCTCTTGTGTCTTTACCGTTCCTAAACCAAACTGATCATCATTTAACACATGGTCAATTTTCTTTTCCATTATTCTGTATATTACTCTTGTCAGCAACTTGGATGCATGAGCTGTAAAGCTGATTGTACGGTAAGTCTCATACATGTCAGTTCTTGCAGTCTTCGGAACTTTGCGGATGATATTTTTCCATATGTCTGATCATATATCGCCAGACTCACACATTCTACACACCAACGTAAATACCCGTTTTGTTTCCACTTCCCCCAGTGATTTTAGAAACTGTAGTTAAATGTAATTCTGATCCTAATACTGGATCCCCTATCTCTTCTACTCCTGTCTCTTCATCTACTGCCGGCCGAAGTGGCCGTGCGGTTAAAGGCGCTGCAGTCTGGAACGGCAAGACCGCTACGGTCGCAGGTTCGAATCCTGCCTCGGGCATGGATGTTTGTGATGTCCTTAGGTTAGTTAGGTTTAACTAGTTCTAAGTTCTAGGGGACTAATGACCTCAGCAGTTGAGTCCCATAGTGCTCAGAGCCATTTGAACCATCTTCATCTACTACATGAGACAAAGCTTCGCCTTCATAGAGGCCTTCAGTGTACTCTTCCCACCTACCCTCTTTCTTCTCTCCTTTAACAAGGGGAATACCGTTGTCACCTTATGTTTACCACCGTCGCTTTTAATTTCACCGAAGGTTGTTTTTTTCTTTTCTATACGCCGTCAGTTCTTTCGACAGTCATTTCTTTTTCTATATCTTTAAATTTTTGATGTAATCATTTCACCTTAGCATCCCAGCGCTTGCTATTTATTTCATTCCTACAGGACTTGTATTTCTGTATACCTGAATTTCCCTGAAATTTCTGTACTTCCGTGTTTCATCGACCAACTGAAGTATCGTCTCTGTTATCCACTGTTTCTTCGCAGTTACCTTCTTTGAACCTATGTATTTCTGCCCCGATTCCCTGACTGCTCATTTCTCTTCAACTAAACTGCCTATTGAGCTATTCCTTATTGCAGTACCTATAGCCTTGGAGAATTTCAAGCGAACTTCTTCATTCCTTAGTACTTCTTTAGATATTGATTCTTTCTGACTTGTCTCTTAAACTTGAGCTTACTCTTCGTTACTATTGCGCTGTGATCTGAGTCTCTATCTACTTTTTTGTACACTTTACAATCGAGTATCTTATTTCGGAATCTCTGCCTGCTCATGACGTAGTATAACTGAAATCTTCCCCTGTTTCCCGGCCTTTTCGAGGTATACTTCGTCCTCTTGTGATTCTTGAACAGCGTTTTCGCTGTTATTAGTTGATACTTGTTGGTCTTTCTCGTATCCAATTCATCACACCAGGCCCAAATTCTCCCCTAAGCTTTTCTTCTCCTCCTTCCTTACAACCGGATTCCAGTCCCTCTTATTATTATAGTTTTATCTCCCTTTATGTATTAAATTACTTCTTCAATATCCTAATTTAATTTCTCCACCTCTACATCTTCAACTTCCGACGTCGGCGTTGCTTTGCAGTCAACTCTGAATGCTACTCCCACTATTTCATTCTCTGCTGCTGTTGATATTACCCTATACTCATCTTGTTACGCCGGCCGAAGTGGCCGTGCGGTTAAAGGCGCTGCAGTCTGGAACCGCAAGACCGCTACGGTCGCAGGTTCGAGTCCTGCCTCGGGCATGGATGTTTGTGATGTCCTTAGGTTAGTTAGGTTTAACTAGTTCTAAGTTCTAGGGGACTAATGACCTCAGCAGTTGAGTCCCATAGTGCTCAGAGCCATCTTGTTACGGCTTAAAAATAAAGCGCCGGCACGCCAGTCAGGAACGAATGTGAGATGGGGTCAGTCAATCGCACACTGACTAACCTCCCTTCCAGAACAAGAACGCGACAGCAGCGGCCCTTATGCGAGGAGGACATAAGCGCCTTGATCACCTGGTGACGTCCCATTTCAGTAGCAGCTTGAAGATTAGCGACTTGGATAGCAGTTCAGGAAATACTTTGGTCAGTTAACAGTCACTGTAAAGACTGATTATCTTGTGCTTCGTCCTTTGCTTGCGACACATTTGAGTAATTGCCAAAGTTAACTATTGTGTCTAGCCTTATTTAAATAAAACACAGTGGTACGGGTTGTTTGTTTGTTTGTCTGGCAAATCGAGTATGCTGGATTCCTAGACACTACAAGACTGACGACAAGGCTGGACGAAACATTGGTGATCAGGTGAGCGAATACTAACGCTGAAACCTGTTTACGTTTTGCACCTACAGCCTGGCTGCCATAGTTTTGTTTGTCGTGAGCTCTTGTGTTTTGGCGGTTCCTTTATTCTACCTTATCTTTTCTTTTCAGGGTTGAGTTTACATGTTCTAACAGAGTTTCCTTTAGCGTTTTTGCTATTCAGTGTTTTGAGTGGGCGTTGCAGAAATTTTCTTTGCCTGTGTGCTTATTTTTCTTGCTTGCATTGCCTGTTTATTGCATTTGCCTATTCCAAAATGAGCAACCCACCTCTCCAACCCCCTGCTCAGGCGCCTCAGCTACAAGCGATAGCTGCAACACTGCTAACAAAGATGTTTCAGTTTCAGACGCAGCCGATTGCAATCCTTCTTAACACGGTACAGCAGCTACTAGGTAACAAAGCGCCCAACTACAGTTCCGAGTTCCATACCGCCTTTTCGCCAGTTTAACGAAAAGGAAGAGGAATGGTTCGAGCCAGCCACCATCATTGCTTACAAAGTGTCGGAGACTGGGAAACTACACTACTTTTTGTCAACGGTAGGAAGTACAGTCATTCACCTCATTCAGAGAATTTTCCCTAAAGCCACTCCGAGTGAACTTTCCTATGATCAGGTTGTAGATTCGCTAACTAACTATTATTGACCAATAAGTGAATGTGGTGGCAGCTAGGTATCAATTATTTCGTTGCAAGAAAAGGTCAGGACAAACTTATCGCGAGTGGGTAACAGATTTTCAGTGTGTGACGAGGAAATGTAAATTCCAATGTGCTTGTGGTGCTTTATATTGAGACGTTATGTTGCGTGATGCGATTTTGTGTAATGTAACTGATGACAAACATGGAGAACAGATTTTGAAATAGTCAGATCAATCGTTTCATCACATATTGAAAATTGTAGATCAGTATGATTAGGGTGCCCGAGCGGACGATAAATTCGAGCAGCCATCAATTTGTCGGGCTGAGTCGTCCGTTGCACACTACCGGCCCAGTAGCAGCAACAGCCCGTGACTTCCAGAACGCTTAAACAGTTCTCTAAACACGCAAACAAAATTAATTCATGTCCTCGATGCTATCCACGCCTCAAACTCCAAGATTGCCCGTCCAGACAAGCACAGTGTTTCGCTTCTGGCAAGAAAAGTCACATACAATCCGTATGTTTGCAATGGAACAAGCATGAGAATCTAACCCACTCACAAAAATCTAGTCACAAGGCCCATGTAATCAATGCAGTGTATTCAAAACCGTCTACAGGCATTAGCAAAACTAGCAAGCAAACAGTTTCTTCAGTGCTACGCCAGTCCAACAAACTTTTTGTTCATTGCCATATTAGTGAAAAAAGTGTGAAAGTTGGACATGGGTGCCTCTGTTACATTGCTGAATCGTAACACATAAGAACTATTAGGCTCCCCACGCTTGTCTAAATCTAGCACGCACCTGCTGGCTTATAATGGACAAGACATTCCCGTTCTCAGAAAATGTACTTTGCCTGCCATGTATAGCTCGCATACGCGAACTGCAACTCTTCTGTGCTACAATCACACAACTGTGAGAATATATTTGGCATTGATTCATTTAATTGGTTTGACTTTCAAATTCAGGACAATATGTAGTCAGAGACTGCATTCAGCGCTAAAGACAGTGTAGCTAGCTTGCTCAACAAATTCCCTGGATTCTTCTCTGAAGCTTTAGGCAAGGCTACAAATTTTGTTGCACATGGTACTATGAAAGACAATGCTCAGCCGAAATTTTGCCGGACCGGAACTGTATCCATTGCATTACGGCACAGCCGGCCGGAGTGGCCGTGCGGTTCTAGGCGCTACAGTCTGGAACCGAGCGACCGCTACGGTCGCAGGTTCGAATCCTGCCTCGGGCATGGATGTGTGTGATGTCCTGTGGTTAGTTAGGTTTCATTAGTTCTAAGTTCTAGGCGACTGATGACCTCAGAAGTTAAGTCGCATAGTGCTCAGAGCCATTTGAACCATTTGAACCATTACGGCACAAAGTGGCTGAGAACCAAAGGAATTGCAAGATAGCGGAGCTATTGTCCCCATACAACATCTTTTCTTTATTTGTGTGTGAGGAATGTTTCCTGAAAGCTTGGCCATACCTTTTTGTAACACCCTGTATATTCACCATGATGGATCGTTGTTGGGTTATTGGCAAAACTGCATACGCAACACACACGAATACTACATTTAACTGTCTCAAGAAACATATGATCCTTTCTGCGCAGAGTTATCGTCTGATGGGAGCATAGAGACGAAGACAAAGTAAGATAAAGCGAATAAAATCAAATAATTTCGCTCTCAAGAATATCTAAAATTTGCACTCGGTTCACTCGATTGTAAGTCTAAACAGAAAGAAATATTTGAGAATTTGCTAAAATGGTTGTGACCACGTTGTTGCCTGATAAACAATAGCTAAGCCACAAATCAAAAAAACATTAAAAAACAAGCGAAAAACTTTTTAAAAAATCAATATACGAAAGCTCACTGTACTGTAAAGTCGTCAAACATTAAATACCCTAATATGCTGAAGCCACCACTTCATAATTTCACTTTAGTGGGTTGAATTAGTTCAATGTGCTCGTCAGAATCCTAAGTTCTAACCACTGAATTTACTTAAAAAAATATAAGAAATGACAGCCGCAACATAACCGTAATTGTGACGATCCTGAAAGACAATGGATGAATTATTGTAATTAAAATGTACCCCATACCAATGCACCATTCACATTGACGAACACCTACACAGTCTGTCCACCCTCTAAGCAACCGGAAATCGACTGTCAAAAATGGCGGAGAGTTGTCTGTTTCCCTGAGGGCGTGGCGAGGTGGGTCGTACCGAGCCCGAAGACTCTATCACAACGGTTGCATTTTTGAACGTTCACCCAAGGTATGAAGTTGGCACCAGAGTTCAAGTAAAGCATGTATCTATGTGCTGCATCTATTCTGTTCATGGACTACAACCAAATTAAACACTCATTACATAAGTGACGGCAGCCTATGACGTACAGGAAAAGTGGATGTACATCGTAAAATAGATACACAAAGTCTTGTCCATTCCTTCACCAACGGCTAGCCGTTCCTGAACAAGATCTTAACATGACAATTGATGCTAACAAACACAGAGTGCATTGAGAGGAAGTAATGGGATGATACTAACAATTCGTCTCACTACATGCTAAATTATAAAAGATTTCAGTATAAAAGTAGCATTTGAAATGGTAACCTGAAGTACATGCGGTGTTCCACTCAGTATGATTAAAAGTCTCATATCTGCTTTACAGTTATTATTGTAAGACAGCTGATAGTACAGGTTTATGGTTATTTCAGTCCTCCTCGCAGGGAGGAGTGATAAACCGTGGTATAATTAAAACAAAAGGCAATACTGATATGTCAAGCGTTTGAATTCTTCGGTGTGCTTCCTGGGGGTGATCAGTTGCTAAAGATAACGTTAGTGTCGGCTCTGCTTGATACCCGTCTCACGCTGATCGGTAGATGGGATGCGATCATTGTGGAGAGCTGAGAGCTGATGTTGGGGCTATAGGTACGTTCACAGTATTAATATAGAAGTACTGAGCAAGACAATTTCTTTCACTTACCACTCTACGTTTTGTACCACTTCATCATCTGTTAGGCAGGAAATCATAGACAAGAACTAGCACCGCACTCATTACTACGGCCCCTTTTCAGAAATAATCGATAAACATTTAAAAACATATAAGACAATATCTGCGTTTATTAATCCTGCAGAATGCAGGTGCAAAACATTGACACAGGGAACAGTCACTCAGTAATCCATATAATAACACAGCGGTTTATTTAATTTCCTCAAAAGTACATTGGGAAAATTGGTAGACGTGTCGAAACTAGCTTTAAAGAACATCTCAACGATAGTAGTTCGAAATCCGCACTAACATCTCAACGTTTTATTTCAGAACTTCACAATACCTTGGAGATAACGACATAAAGAGAGAAAAGGCGGTGTTTTAACCTTGCTTAGAGAGACATATATAATAAAGTACATAAGACAGTTCCCTGATAATACTCTTCAAAAACAAAATTATGTTAGGGGCTAGGTGCGGTTTGTGGATAAGGTTACGGTGACTTAAGACACCAAGATTTATGGGCCAGTTTTGACTATTTGAGGTTTTGAAGGAAATAGTTTCAACATCTAACTGGTTTCTTAGCTTATTATAGTTTTTTATGTTAATATCTAAGTTTACTCAGACTGCCGGCCCAAATGTACGTCATCTCATTCATTTAATGTGTATACTGTTTTAATGATACAGAAATAATCAGCAGCGTTTACATTTTTCGCTTTCATTGAATCATTGTATTAGTGCTAACTACGTTCAGTTTTTATGTAATACACATGGTAGTCCATTGATGGTGACCGGGCCAAATGCATCAAACGAAATATGCATCAAACGAAAAAACCACAAAGGACGAAACTCGTCTAGATTGAAGGGGGAAACCAGATATCGCTATGGATGGTACGCTAGATGGCGCTGCCATACGTCAAACGGATATCAACTGCGTTTTTTTAAATAGTAACCTCCATTTTTATTACATATTCGTGTAGTACATAAAGAAATATGAATGTTTTAGTTGGACCACTTTTTTCGCTTTGTGATAGATGGCGCTGTAATAGTCACAAACGTATAAGTACGTGGTATCACGTAACATTCCGCCAGTGCGGACGGTATTTGCTTCGTGATCCATTACCCGTGTTAAAATGGATCGTTTACCAATTGCGGAAAAGGTCGATATCATGTTGATGTATAGCTATTGTGATCAAAATGCCCAACGGGCGTGTGCTATGTATGCTGCTCGGTATCCTGGACGACATCATCCAAGTGTCCGAGCCGTTCGCCGGATAGTTACGTTATTTCAGGAAACAGGCTGTGTTCAGCCACATGTGAAACGTCAAACACGACCTGCCACAAATGATGATGCCCAAGTAGGTGTTTTAGCTGCTGTCGCGGCTAATCCGCACATCAGTAGCAGACAAATTGCGCGAGAATCGGGAATCTCAAAAACGTCGGTGTTGAGAATGCTACATCAACATTAGTTGCATCCGTAATATGTTCCTATGCACCAGGAATTGCATGGCGACGACTTTGAACGTCGTGTACAGTTCTGCCACCGGGCACAAGAGAAACTACGGGTCAATGACAGATTTTTGCAAGCGTTCTGTTTAGCGACGAAGCGTCATTCACCAACAGCGGTAACGTAAACCGGCATAATATGCGCTATTGGACAACGGAAAATCCACGATGACTGCGACAAGTGGAACATCAGCGACCTTGGCGGGTTAATGTATGGTGCGGCATTTTATCGGTGCCAATCCAAATAGTGCAGTGTATGCTGATTTCCTACGGAATATTCTACCGATGTTAGTACAAGGTGTTTCATTGCATGACAAAAAGGCGATGTACTTCCGACATGATGGATGTCCGGCACATAGTTCGCGTGCGGTTGAAGCGGTATTGAATAGCATATTTCATGACAGGTGGATTGATCGTCGAAGGATCATACCTTGGCCCGCACGTTCACCGAATCTGGCGGCCCCGGATTTCTATCTGTGGGGAAAGTTGAAGGATATTTGCTATCGTGATCCACCGACAACGTCTGACAACATGCGTCAGCGCATTGTCAATGCATGTGCGAACATTACGCAAGGCGAACTACTCGCTTTTGAGGGGAATGTCGTTACACGTATTGCCAAATGCATTGAGGTTGATGGACATCATTTTGAGCATTTATTGCAGTAATGTGATATTTACAGGTAATCACGCTGTAACAGCATGCGTTGTCAGAAATGATAAGTTCACAAAGTTACATGTATCACATTGGAACAACCGAACTAAAGTGTTGGAACGTACCTACGTTCTGTATTTTAATTTTAAAAAAACCTATCCGTTACCATCTGTTCGTCTAAAATTATGAGCCATATATTTGTGACTATTACAGCGGCATCTATCACAAAGCGAAAAACGTGGTCCAACTAATTCATATTTCTTTGCGTACTACACGAATATGTAATAAAAAATGGGGGTTCCTATTTTTTAAAAAAATCGCAGTTCACCTATGGCAGTGCAATCCAGGGGGCCAACCGTAGCGCCATCTGGTTTCCCCCTTCAAGCTAGACGAGTTTCGTTCTTTGTAGCTTTTTCGTTTGACGCTTATTTCGTGAGATATTTGGCCCGGTCACCATCAATGGACCACCCTGTAGACAGCCGAGTCTATTAGATTGGATGGCGACCGCAGTTCCTCAGCAAAGCACTACCAGCGCGCTTCTTTTACCTTCTTTACTGCCAGCGCAATTTCGATTTCCTTAAAAGGCAGCCACCGCACACGCTCCAACGACACACTTGGCACCTCCTAGCTTGTGTTGTCATCTGGTACGATTAGTATTCTATTGGTGACAAACACACACAAACATTTTGGCTACCGGTGAGTTTGATCTTGAGCATAAGCTTCTTCGTTTCGATCACTGGTGGCCCACAAACCACGTTAAAAATAATTATTCAGTTTATTTTATTACATTAATGCTAGGACCCAGTGCTTTCCTGAATAACATTTACGAGGGAGATCATATTTTGCCGACAGGAACACTATATCGGTAAAGTGATGACACTTCACTGTGATTTTTGTTACGGCGTTAAGTCAAGCGCCGGCACGCCAACGGAAGCGAAAGAGCAGAGAGGGCTGTGAAAAAGCCGTCAGCCAACAGGACGCTGACCGACCACTCTCTAGGACGACAACGCGACAGCAGTGGCTTCCAGGAGAAGAGAACATAAGCGCCACGCCGACTGGTCGCAGCTCACTTGTACAGGAGCATCAAGATTAGGCACTTACCACCAACGACTTAGGAATTGTATGTACTGAGGAACATTGTTTTTTCTGTCTTCCTTTCCTTGTGACACACCTGTTTAACACAAAGTTAAGTATTGGCATGCATTTTTAGTAATAAAACTCATTAATACGATTTGCTGCAATTGTTGTCTAGCGATCCGAGAAGCAGGTTTCCTAGACAGCACATGTTTGACAACTAGCCAGCTTTCAACAATTTCAACAGAGGTCTGTGCCGTTTCCTGACAGTTATTCCACATTATGGTGACTGTCCTCATCTCTTTTTCATTTTAGTTACTGGTTCACTGTATTTTAGAATGAAGGATCAGTTTCTGATTCCAGATTATATTTCTTGGCTTCTTAGACTTGATATTCATCACTGATGACTGTTTTCATCAATTAAGGAAGTTCGAGAACTTTGCTTGACACGCCAATTGTTACTCTGTCCGTTCTGTAACAGCTGTCTTCACCACTTGGTAACCTCCTTTTGGTGTGAAATTGTAAATCAAAATTACTAAATGCGTATAGGCCAGTTCTTCGTGGGACGCATGTCATCCACACCTGGTTTTCCAACTAGACGCATAATACTTTCCTCCTTGTTTCAAATGGTTCAAATGGCTCTGAGAACTATGGGACTCAACATCCGAGCTCATCAGTCCCCTAGAAGTTAGAACTAATTAAGCCTAGTTAACCTAAGGACATAACACACATCCATGCCCGAGGCAGGATTCGAACCTGCGACCGTAGCGGTCGCGCGGTTCCAGACTATAGCGCCTAGAACCGCTCGGCCACACCGGCCGACCCTCCTTGTTTAATCTTATCCATCTAGTACTTTAAGATAGCTCAAATGTTTTTTTTTTTTCTCATTTTCAGAGTATTAGTTCCTAAAATTTTCTTTACAGATATACACCAGAAGACATAACTTAAAAGCTGCGAAAAAGGTTGCGTTGGTCTCTTATCGACTTAATAAATACAGCTACATCTGCTGCATGTGAAGCTGGTGTGGGTTTGGATGTGGCTGGAGCAGTTTTGGTTGGTGTTGCTGTTTACAGAGTCAGTTAAGATTATTGTGATGGAAATGGAGCAGCGAATAAGACTGGTGATGTTGCTAACTGATGCAGCTATGTTAGTGGTCCTGGTGGCGCTGGCAGCGGTGGGTTTTCATTGTGTGTAAGTGGGAGCACTGACGGTATCACTCGATTGGTGAGGAAAGTGAGAAAAGTGGGGACAACACTTGGTGATACTGAAGAGGAGTGCAGATGCGAAAGATGAGAGTGAACGTCGTAGGGGGCTATCAATCAGAAGTACCGTGCTTGCAGTCTCAGGTGGGCTAGGAAACGGTGGCAAAGGCAATGACTGGCTGACAGTGATGTTGACTGGAACTGAAGGCGATGTCTGGCAGCGAAGATGATGGCAGGCAGCTGAGGCCGTGATTCGCAGGAAGGCGATGATCGGTGGATAAGGCGACGACGATTGTGGAGATGGAAAGGCGAGGAAGCTTCTGCCTGCAGAAATTTTAACGTTGGGAGCAAAACTCAGACAATTGTTTCCGCAATGGTGAGATGCAATCGAACTCCCGGATATCTCATCTCCTTAAAACTTGAGTTCTCATGTGTTTAATATATAGCTGTATTTATAAAAAGTGTTTTTTCTGCTTCATCTAAGGCTGCCTGATACGTAATGTCTGTGTCGAAGACCTGAAATTTGGTTTAACAACGTATAACATTTCGTTGACGGATTACAACCGCGAAAGCAATTAATTATTAAATTAGTACAGTTTGCAAAAGTAGTTCCGTCTTGCCATAGGTCTAGTAACATCCTCTCACAGAAAAGTCGGTTGCTAAGCAGCTAGAGGGAGCTTCACAGGCCCTTTTAACATGGGATGTGTACCAGCGAGCAACAGGAGGTTAGGCGGCAGTCAGCACATGTCACAACAGAAATTTTCGAAAAATGAAATCTTCTGAACTGAAATCACCCTAATTGTTTAGTTTCATTTGAGGATATCTTCTTAAGGGGGAAACATTGAAGGTCCTCCAGTACGGCTTATATGCTTTCACATATTGGAACCAGTCTGCGCTTGTTCCCGGCGGGGTCAGGTATTTTCATCTGCCTCGAGATGACTGGGTGTTTGTGTTGTCCTCATCATTTCATCATCATTCATGAAAGTGACGAGTTTGGACTGAGCAAAGGTTGGGAATTTGTACGGGCACTGATAACTGCGCAGTTGAGCTCCCCACAAACCAAACATCATCATCATCATCATCAGTCTCCGCTTCAAAGATTGGCCACACTCATTCAAGAAACATATCCCAGTATCAATAAGTCTGTAGTGTTACATATTGTAAATGGTTTGACAGACGAATAAACAAAGCAGATAGCGTTACAAGTGGGCACTACTGTTGATGAGTACCATGCAGTTAGTTGCACATGAGCTTGAACTTGTTGGACAAAGACAACATGGAACACCGAGTATCGTGTTAGATGTAGATACACAGAAATGGTAGACGTTTCAAAGGATATCGATGACCATACACAAGCTGTGTTATTTTAGAAATACTAAATTTAACACCGTTGAGAGACTCTGTACATGTCAGGATGTGGCTGAGGTGGAAGTGGGGTCTAAAAAAGAACAAGTGCTAATTTTCAACTCCGGTCGGCAAACTGCCTCCCGTTTATTGAAAAAAAAAAAAAAATTACTGATGACCTAGCCGGGGCACATTATGTGAGTTTAGCGGCCCTAAGGCGCAAACAGATTGAGCCGGGGCTCGAAAAGTGCACGGAGGCAACCGGTTAATGTGTCTGATCTCGTCGGGGGCCTGTCAGTAAAAGAGGGCGATCCACCCGCCTCGTCCGCGCAGCTCGGCGCGGTGGGCGCTCACACGTGATCTCCTGGACCTTTCTGATTGGCTGCTGTAGGAGCTCTGCCTAGGCAAGCGACGCTTCCGTAAACGTCACCCCGTCAGCAAGAAGGTTGTTTGTTCGTCGAGCCCGTGCACGGCTTTGTGAAGATCCATTTCCATCCATAGCGCACGCATTTAGGAAAAACATTCCCTTTTCTTTTATTGAAAATAAAGGACTTCCGTACTCAATCAGCCAGCACCTGTACAACTCTTTTGCCACACAATTTACGAAGCTGATCCTTTGACCAAGTCTGGTATCTTCAAAACTGTATGTAGCGACTGGGACTACGTCTACGTCGCACAGACGTGATAAGATCTCATTCAAGGTTGAAAGACGACATCAAATGGAAAGAAATTAATTTATCCACATTTGGATAAGAAAGTAGTCGTGCAGGACTTGGAAATAACAGCATGAACGAAATCTTGGGTAGAGTTAATAAGGAAGTGGTGATGACAACACTTGAAGGATGACATATAGAGTCGGTATAAAATCAACAAGGTCGTTTAACAAATAAGCAGACGCATGCAGAAAACAAAAGATTCACTGCAAACAGCAGGCCAGTTTAACACACTGTGCGATATTTTCATTTCTTATACAGGGTGCCATTTCATTTTGTAGGTTGTCATAGTGATGATTTGTCTTTGAACGTTTGACGGTGAATTACACGTTTCAGAATTTTAAATTACACGGTGCTATAATCGATTAAATATCTGGCAATTGCTCTTACATCTTTATGTATTCCGTTCATTTTGGGCAACGTCTTACATTCCACATGTTAATATCTACGTCGTGCAACAAACATAGGGACTGCTCACTCCTCTGGCAAGGCTCTTTTCTGTCACTCACGTTCAGCAAAAATATAGCGAATCACTGCTCATTTAGTCTTTCATGTAAACTGCAAAATGCGAGTTTGGTTTATGATTTCTGTAACAGAGATTTACTTACTTAGACAGTCCAGCACCTCTCGTCTTAACATCAAGCTATTTTTCACAATAGTTAGAATTCTATACTACATCAGATTGTCCTCTACGCCATCAAACCAAGTTTGTAAGTATTTGTAAAAAGACATTGGTTTTTATGTTTGGTTGGACGAAAACTTTGATAAATCGACTATCACTTTCGTGTATCGATATCTATGAATCCTTTTCACTCCTTATAATCTGTTCTCCACATGTTCCCGCCCACCTGCAGTGACGCAGGACGCTTTAACACAAATGCTGACAAGTAACGTACTGTGACGTTAGATTATGACGTCTTTCTGGGCAACGCACCTTCGACTGGAGTTAATGTTGTTTTGCTCCAATATTATTAGACACCCAGTAAAGATACGTTGCCGAAACGGCCTGATCGTTGGTATATCGTTCTACCATCTGATGTGGTGTAAGATCCAGGAAACAAATTGAAGGAAGTGACTCCTAAAGCGAAAAACTACGAGCTTGCATAAGACAAATGACTTTTCACGCTGATGTTTCACAAATCCATAATTTATACAGGGTATGTTTAACCCTTAACAGTGCCTACAGTAAAAATATTTTTTAGACATACGTACGCAGAACAGCAAATAACGCATGCAGCTGTGTTAGATGCTTCATGTCCCTTGATATGCACATGGCTGATAAACAAGGCAAGCAGTCTCTTGTTTTACAGGACCAGCACTTAAACTAATAATAGCGCGTACCAGCCTTATACGGAAACATGTTGCTCCTACACTGTTCGAAATGGTTCAAATGGCTCTGAGCACTATGGGACTTAACATCTATGGTCATCAGTCCCCTAGAACTTAGAACTACTTAAACCTAACTAACCTAAGGACATCACACAACACCCAATCATCACGAGGAAGAGAAATCCTACACTGCTCCATTCCAGACTGTCCGAGACAAGACGGTGTGAGTAACATTACATTCGCTATGATTTATAAGAATGACAACAGTTCATAAAAATGTTTGGAAAAACATCAAAGTTTCTGCAGTATACTACCTTACTCCAGGAAACATAAAAATTAATGAACTATTCATGTATGACATACTCAGACTACATAAGAATAACGTTTAAAGTTGGTATTGTCAAGAATGTAGTGTTATTAGGAATCTGTTTGACGAATAAAAGTTACGTTTCACATTAAGATATAAAAATCTAGGAACCGATAACCTCAGCAGTTTGGTCACATAGGATCTTACCACAAATATATACATAAAAATCGTGATTAATATTTTATTCGTTATAATGACGCATATAGACGATTGAGTTTAAAAATTCTTGTGAGAAACGCAGTTATGAAAAATGCGAAATGTTACCTGTTAAATTGTTACACTTACATGTATTCAAATTATTCCTATGTGCTTCTTGTAATGTGGTGGAATTTTTATTGCCTATGTGGTAATTGTTTACCTCAGTTACCACAGAGTCGTTAACTGCAACAGGTTTTTGCAGTTAAGGTTAAGGACATTACGCATATACATTACTTGCCTTCCGGCTCTCTAAAACAGTAGCTTCCGCAATATCCATACAAACGAAAATGTAACTAATTACTTCAAAGTGACTAGTAAAACTACGTTCGTGTTTGTACGAGTTGTTGCTATAGCAGTCTGACTGTGGTGCCGTTTTGGTTACAGAGAGGAAGTTCTGTGCAGTACTCATTCCGCAGTGGCTAACGAACTTTGTAATGAATACTTTCTGTGCATTATATGAAATTAGGTTACAGAGTGTTATAGTATCCTTTTTCCCTCATTATCTCTGGAGGTACCTGGAAATACAGAGTTGCTTCTGCAACCGCTAGTACGTCGTTACTATTCACAGCCCGTACCAAAATTAACGCGACTATAATTTTTCTGCGTTCTGGTAGCTACAACTAGTTCTTTATCCGCACACGTTTACAGTATACTTGATGTTTATCGGCTGCTATGCTAGGGCGTATAACTTCAATTTTTATTCGACGAATTTCTGTACCACTGTATAAAGACAAGAGGTTGTATAACGTATTTTACCTAAAATCTCTAATTAACAATAAGACAGACCAATGATATATATTTTTTTAAACAACAATGTACAGGTTATCTGATAAAACCGAATGCGAGAAAGAAAGAGCTCTGCTGTGATAATGTTTTGTTTTCTATCTCACAGTCAGTTTTAACCACGATAGCAAACCATTTACATGATTGGACCATTTATTTCTGCCTTATTCAATCTTTTTCTTTATATAAACTATAAACAAAAATTGTGTGTGCAACCATGTGCTGTTTTGTTTTATTCCTTGCAGTCAGTTTTAAGAGCAAACAGGGAAGTTGTATTTATAACTTACGGAGCTATGATTAGAATAGATTACTAGTACAAAATACTTTCAACGGAGCTACTATGCTCACAAATTAAGCAGCTGGAGAGGTTCCACTCCCAACCAATTTACCCATTCATTTTAGCAGGTTCAGTTCCCAATTAAGGTTTCTTTTACAGGAACAACAAACAAAGCTCTCAATCAAGGTCAGAGGAAGCGTTGGGTGAGGGGTGGAAGAGGAGGTCGACAAGGAGCAGAGAGAAGAAATGGAGTGAGAGGGGGAGAAGGGACAGATGAACAGAAAGTGGGGAGGAGGTAATTGACAGAGAGGGGGAGCAGGAGGAGGAATGGACAAAGTTAGGGGGAAACCAGACGTTAGGATGCATATCAAACTTCCATACATATTTAGCAACTACGGAACATTATTGGGGCACTAGATGGCTATAGCGCAGCTTCATGTCGCCCTTCGCGTCTGCTTGTTCCTACAAGGACTTTGTTATTAAAAATGATCCCCACTCTCTAAGTTCCGTTCCCATTAAACCATCGGTTTCTTCGGCGCTCTATGTAGCTCCAAGTTCAC
Organism: Schistocerca serialis cubense; assembly: GCF_023864345.2. NCBI lineage: Eukaryota > Metazoa > Arthropoda > Insecta > Orthoptera > Acrididae > Schistocerca > Schistocerca serialis. The sequence goes on from NC_064645.1 coordinate 220,371,236, forward strand.
ACACTGAATGTCTTAAGCTTTTACTGTCAAAAGGTCGGATTCAGTGTTTGGCTTATTTTAAACAGTAATTCGAACCTTTAATTCAGAGTGGCCGTTGGTTCTTATCATGTAGTATATTCGAGGTCATACCTTCCAGAGTTGCCATAAGAACTGCTTGACAAGTCGTTGCAATTTGACGACATAGTTCTGCCAGTATGTGTGGCTTCCTGCAGTACACTGCGTTCTTGACGGAATCTCACCAATAAAAATCGAGTGGGGTCAAATTAGGAGAGCGTGTTGGATACCCGATGGGACCCATTCGTACAGTCAACCGAACCAGTGCACTGTTACCCAGAGAGTAAAATGGGAAGTTTACATTCAGAAATGGTTACGCACAATCTATGAGAACGACCAAGACAGAAGTCAGTTTAGTGAATAGTTCCCCGCGCAGGTTGAGCGCGATCCTAATTTAGCTTCCAAATTTGGAAATTTGTGGTAAGGTACTATGAGACCAAACTACTGAGGTCGTCGGTCCGTAGGCATACACACTATTGAAACTAACTTAAACTAACTTACGCAAAGGACAACACATACACCCACGCCTGAGGGAGGACTCGAGCTTCCGACGTGGGAAGCCGCGGGAACCGTGATAAGACGCCTAAGACCACGCAGCTATCCCGCGCGGTTAGCTTTCAAAGTGAAGAGGTCTGATGAGGGACAGTTTAAATTGACTAGCTCTGTACTTCGCAACGTGCGTGCACCGGCATTGTGTTCTGTCACCAGACTTACCACAGATAGCTCCGCTGACCTCCACATCACCAGACTTACCACAGATAGCTCCGCTGACCTCCACATCCTGTTATAAGGCGTGAACATTCAGCATTTGGTCACGTACTCAGGATTTCACACAAATATCCGATCAGCTTTGCCGCTTCATACCCGCTTGTTCCTAAGCCCCAGTCTCTGACAATGTACACTTTTTCAGTGTCACTTAACAAATTTACGCATATTGGGACCATATGACAGCTAGGATATGGCCCATACGTCTCTGCTCTCCTCACATACAGGCCGTCCGCCCCCGGTAGCTGAGTGGTCAGCGTGACGGAATGTCAATGCAAAGAGCCCGGGTTCGATTCCCGGCTGTGTCGGAGATTTTTCCGCTCAGGGACTGGGTGTTGTGTTGTCCCGATCATCATCATTTCATCACCATCGACGCGCAAGTCGCCGAAGTGGCGTCAAATCGAAAGACTTGCGCCAGGCGTACGGTCTACCCGACGGGAGGCCCTCGTCACACGACATTTCATTTCATATACAGGCCTTGCCATATCACCTGCCCACAGCACTGCCAGGAGGCATTCAATCACGGAATCGGCAGTGGTCATATTGTTTTGAATCATCAGTCTAGATACCGCGAAATTTTTGTGATGGAGCTTGCGTGGGAACAACTTGAAACTAACTCCGTCACAATTCCAGTACGCAGGCGACTGAGAGCCAGTTGTGGCTCAGTCATTTGATTTCAATGAATACTTTAGTACAAAATCTTCTCAGATTTTATGGCGCAGAAACTGATATGCTTTCTTTTCTACTGAAGCATTTGGGTTCCGAGTCAGTCCATCGCTGCTTGCGGATCTATGGTTCGTTGCCTCGTAAGCGCTTAGGTGGCCCTCCGAGGCCTAGGGCTAAGCGAGGGGGAGTTGGTGTAGCGGCAGTGAAGCGCAGGCACTGAGATTTGCAAGACCGTTTATGGGGAAGAGTGTGGTACTGGGCGTGCTGCAAACCCGTGGTAGCTCCGTGAGGTGTGGAGCCTGGCAGCATTTTATAGTAGTCCCTGTCCTGGTGGTCGAACTGTATTTCGGTTGCACGTCGGTCGACTGGCAGAACTGAGTTTTGGAGCGTTTCATTTACCCATTAAGGCCATATTTACGGAGAACGAAGCCGATCTTCTGGAAGCGAACATAGTACACATCCAAACTCTGTATCCAAGCGTTGTAATTGCTTCATTCTGCATGTGTATTGCCAGAACGGCTGAAAGTTGGCTTTGCATTTTAAAGGACTGCCTCCAGCTGCTTTGGCTCCCGCTATGTGTAATATGACATTGTTTAAATTTTCATGTGAGCGATTTGTTGTAAATTGATACATTTATTTGTATCGAAAATTGCTGGAAACCTTGTGCTCTAGTACTGCCCTTGCGGACTGCTAACTTTAAACTAGGGCTACGTCACTGAAGGGTTATTCCGCTGGGTGCATATGACATGTTATTTACTACTGCTGGAATAGTGGAAGACTATAAGCTATTGAAGCTTAACTTGCCTTGTTGTGAGCTCTGGAATTTTACGATGTCCGCTCCCGGTAGCTGAGTGGTCAGCGTGACAGACTGTCAATCCTAAGGGCCCGGGTTCGATTCCCGGCTGGGTCGGAGATTTTCAGTCTGCTTTCGGCCGGTGAGCGGCGAGGACGTCTTGTTTACGTCCCGTCCGCAGTGTCGCGGTCCCGTCGGCAGAGTCGCGAGCGCGCGTAGTTTGTTTACTTCCTCGCCGCAACTAATACTCGCGTCCGTTAACACTGAGTCGCCATGGCTCATTCGTACAGAAAAGCTACCATCAAGATCAGCTTCCAGCCCGACTACGCACGACCACGAGCCTTTGAAGTCGAACGATTTATCCGTGACGAAGTTCAAATACCAACACAGCACATCATCGGTATCCACCTATCCATCACAAGCAGCGTCGTTTACGTCAAGATGGTCGATGACGAGTTATGTCACGCAGTTGTGAACAGATGCGCGAACACTCTCAGGTTCAAACACTCCGATGGTCACATCGGAGAGGTTACTGTTGACCATGCTGGACTAGGATTACGCACACTAAGAGTCTTCGAACTCCCTTTCGAAGTACCACCGGACGTCGTTACCTCAGCTTTCCGTCCTTATGGGACGGTAATTAGCCACGTGGCCGAAAAATGGAACACCTTCGAGACGTACCAAGTCCTCAACGGCGTCCGACAAGTGAAAATTGAATTAAAGAAACATGTGCCGTCCTACTTAGTCATAGGTGGCTGTCGAGCAATAATAATGTACGACGGCCAACCTCGTACTTGTTCTGGTTGCGGCCAGGAGGGTCATGTCCGCTCGGCGTGTATTCAACGTCGGATTACACAACTTCCATTGCATGACACGACACCACCTCCTACGCTCACGGCCCTCCCCCTCAATTACGCAGAGGTGACACGATCGACCGTCATGACAGACGACAACCCCCCCGGAAGACAGGAAGCGTTAGAATGCGCACCTGTCGCCGGTCCTGGATTGACCAACACCATTACGGTGTCTGCAGGGGTTGAAGAACGCCGCCCATCGACTCCACAAGAAGATTCGGACGAGAGAATGGAACTCGACGCTAGGGTTGTACCGACCTCTGCCTTTCTCCCTGAGGGGGATGCTATACGGGAACCACAAACTCTTTCGGACTCAGAAACCCACGTCCGCAAACAAAGGTCACCGAGAAAACATAAAAAGCGACGTCGCACACCCTCAGACGATTGCCTCCAGCGGACGTCTTCTCCAGTTGACGACCGGACGGCCGACGAAACGACGAGGAGAATGGATGACACGAGATCGCCCTCACCTGTCACTTTGTCTGATTTTGACAAATCCGTTTCCGCTCCCTCGGACAAACGGATGGCCAGCACAGCGCCCGCCGTTGGTACACAACCGGAAACAACTGCGGATTCACTCTTAGTCACTCAGCCCACAAGTGTTCTGCCGCAGCCACCGTTAACTTGCGGACCTTGGGCGGATGACATTGAAGACGATTCTACGGCCGCTGTGGTGGATGAGGAGAGGAGTCTCTCCTCCCACACCTCGGCCCCTCCCGAGTAGCAACAGATGACGGCGCGGACGCGGCCAGCAGATCACAGGCCCCACCTTTTACGGCGACACTGACGGCAGCCCCCACCGCAGGAGACGATCTACAAACCTATCGCTTAACGACCATCAACATTAACACCATTCGGACACGTACGAAGTTGTCGCTGCTCCAAGACATGCTCAATGCAGCAGACGTTGACATTGTCTTTCTCCAAGAAGTCTTCGTCGAAGATTTCCCGGGTATGTATGGTTATACGGCTCATGTGTCCCACGCCTCGCCAACTAACAGTGGAGTCGCCATTCTCCTCAGAGAGGGCCTCGAGGCGGACGAAGTCCGATATCTCCCCGACGCTAGAGGAATGGCCGTAACGGTGCAAGGCGTCCGGTTTATCAATGTGTACGCCCCTTCCGGAACGAATCGCCGTCGTGACCGATCGCTCTTCTTCGCAGAAGGAATAGCACCGCTTTTTCAGGGCAGGCACGATGACTTGATATTAGGGGGCGATTTCAATTGCACCCAAGCACCTAAAGATCAGCTGCCACGCCATTCACCGTGCCCCGAACTTGGGACACTCATCGGCGATCTCCAGCTGGTAGATACATGGGAACATGTCCGAGGAAATAGACCGGGATACACCCGTTTCACGAGTCACTCGTCTAGTCGCATCGATAGGATTTACGTCTCCCGTTCTCTCGCGGCAACGGTGAGTGACGCGGAGGTGTGGCCAGTAGCCTTCTCTGATCACGAGGCCTATATATGTGCCGTCACCCTTCGTCGCCAACGGGTGTGGCGCAGCCGACATCCCTGGAAATTAAACCTTGCTCATCTCGCTTCTCCGGATTGTCGACGCGCCATCGAAGACACGTGGAGTTTGTGCGTCCGCCGCCTCCCAACGTATCCTACGTCGATTAGTTGGTGGTTAACCTGCGCCAAGCCGACCCTACGGCGAACCTTTATTACGTATGGTCGTGAGACTGCTGCTTGGAGGCGGCAGACCCTTGATTTTTATTTCACCGTCCTTCGCGAATGCGCCTCCTTGCCACCCACACCGGAACGACAGCTGACAGTTCAGCGTGCGAAAGCACAGATCGTAGCCCATATGCGCCGACACCTCGAAGGGACGATCGTCCGAGCGCGGACACAAGACAGACTCGCAACGGAACGACCCACCATGTACCACGTCATCCGAGAACGTACACTGCGAAGACGGGCGCTGATACATGCCATCACCACTGAGGACGGCCTTCATCACACCACACAACGCGATATTGCTGCAGCCTTCTTCGACCATTACGCACGACTTTATTCTGCTCAATGTTCCGACCCGATGACGGTGACAGCAGTCTCACAACTGGTTTAGGGCATTGTCCCACAGGATTTACAAACTGAATTATTGAACGACATTACGGAAGACGAAGTTATCGACGCCATCGGTAAAGGAGCGGCGAATAAGTCTCCTGGCCCCGACGGGCTCCCTGTGGAGTTTTATAGAACTTTTCAGTATTTACTGGCTCCCAAGTTAACCGACATCTGTCGGGAGCTTATGTCCCCCGCGGTGCCGCTCCCTGCGACCTTCGTAGAAGGAATAATTATACCGGTTCACAAGCCTAAAGGTGGAGCTCGAATACAAGATTACCGCCCGCTAACACTCGTCAACTGCGACATGAAGATATTCACCAGACTATTAGCAAACCGTCTACGACCGACCCTACCTTACGTCATCTCGCCAGATCAGACTTCCCTAGGGGGTATCAACAACATCCACACAGCACTGTGTCGATACCGTGACTTAATAGCCCTAGCCAGGGCACGCCGCGTCCCAGGAGCGCTGGCATCACTAGATTTTAGCCAAGCGTTTGATCGAGTGGATCACGCATACCTAACGTCCGTTCTCCAGCACATGCAGTACCCACAGCAATTCACAGCCGTCGTGATGCGCCTACTCCGAGGAGCGACTTCCAAAGTGCTCGTTAACGGGCGTCTCTCGCAGTCCCTCCCGATTTTCCGCTCCGTCCGTCAAGGCTGCCCCTTGTCGACGATACTATATGCTCTGGCACTGGAACCGCTCCTCTGTGGTCTCCGTCAACGCCTCACCGGTCTTACCCTACGTGACGTCACATTTCGCTGTACAGCATATGCAGACGACCTGGTTCTCGTGTTTCCGCAATCGCGATGATGTCAATAGAGCACTAGAATGGATTACCACGTACGGTGTGGCTTCCGGCAGCTGTCTCAACGTCGCCAAATCGGTCGCCATGGCCATAGGAGACGGGTTGACCCCAGCGTGTGTCGAACCCCTACAGCTTCGTGGCACTATCAAATGTCTCGGGATAGAGTTTCACGACGACATACGGCGCACCGCGGCTCTTAACTACCGCCGCTTATTACAACAAATTCGGGTCCAGATCTTCAACCTTCGTCTGCGGACCCTCGACATTCTCCAAAGGACACACTTCGTTAATGTTTACCTCGCATCGCGCCTTCCACACATAGCGCGTGTTCTCCCAATACCGTTACTGATGGCTCGACGTCTATTAGCGGCATTCGGAGCCTACGTCAGTACAGGCATGCTCTTCAAAGTCAGTTATGAGTCACTGACCCTTCCCCCAGAAAGGGGAGGTCTTGGCCTAGTCCATGTCCACGACAGAGCTGTGTCCCTGTATGTCAGCTCACACATCAAGCTGTGGCGCCACCACCCAGAAAGTTTGACAGGTTTGCTGTTGGAGTCCTTAGCTCCGCCGTCCATTATGCCCCCACTGACGACGCAAGACATACCCCCACCCTTCTACTACTTCGGGAACTTTTACATTGAACACAGCTATTTCCGTATCGCAGTACCACCGACGAAACAGGCGTCGGCGCGGGATATATATCATGTCCTACAGCAGAGGCGCCCACCAAACATCGTGGAGACGAAAAGCCCTCAGGTTAATTGGAAGGTGGTGTGGAAGACGATTCACGCAATTCCACTGGACACAGCCGTCCGATCCACATGGTACATCACAGTCAATGGTAAACAGATCACCCGATCACGCCTCCACAAGATAAACATGGCGGAATCGCCTCTCTGCGTAGACTGCGGGATACCAGACACGGACGAACACCGTCTCACATGTGGCGCGGCAGAAGACGTATGGCGCTTGGTGCGACAAATTTTGTCGTATTTTCTACGAGTGACTCCGGAACACATTACACCTCGGTTTCTACTATTTCCGGATCAACAGTATTTCCCGCGCGCCAAGACCAACGCTGTCACGTGGATCCGTGCGCATGCGGTACACTACTTATTTCACGATGGACCTAAAGATGTATTAGACTTTTGGAACTACCTACAAGAACGTCATTGCAAGATCGTACGGAACCCAAAATACAGACAGTATTTTTCTAATTACTTAGGGAGAGCCCTACGCGACCCTCCACGCAGCTGGATCATCAACAGGTAGGAGAAGATACCCATTGAGTGAGCTGACATGACAAAGTTCGATTCTCGGTGGAACAACATGATATACGTGAAGACGTACCTGGATGATGAAGCGTAAGGAGAGTAGCGACACACCCTTCTGTATCCTGTATGAAGCACTTTTTTTTTCGTTTCCCCATATACATTACCTCGGTGTAGGAACGTGCCGAGATATTGTTTTCTTTTTCTCAGAGCACGATGCGGTGCTAGATACATTTATTTTTGTTGTGGTATAAAGTAAAACCACATTAAGAATGTATTAAAACAGTAAATAAAAATAAATAAATAAACAATACTTCCCACAAAAGATTTCCCCTTCCCATCCCTGATTCCTTGACGGACGAGGGGGACACTGCGACCAGGCCTCGGGTTACGACCCCTGATCGCTCTGCCTTCAGCGCCCTCCCCCACCTTCTTAAAAAAAAAAAAAAAAGCGAACAAAATTAGGAAACAAAAAAAAAAAAAAAGTGGTCAGCGTGACGGAATGTCAATGCAAAGAGCCCGGGTTCGATTCCCGGCTGTGTCGGAGATTTTTCCGCTCAGGGACTGGGTGTTTTGTTGTCCCGATCATCATCATTTCATCACCATCGACGCGCAAGTCGCCGAAGTGGCGTCAAATCGAAAGACTTGCACCAGGCGAACGGTCTACCCGACGGGAGGCCCTCGTCACACGACATTTCATTTCATATACAGGCCTTGCCATATCACCTGCCCACAGCACGGCCAGGAGGCATTCAATCACGGAATCGGCAGTGGTCATATTGTTTTGAATCATCAGTCTAGATACCGCGAAATTTTTGTGATGGAGCTTGCGTGGGAACAACTTGAAACTAACTCCGTCACAATTCCAGTACGCAGGCGACTGAGAGCCGGTTGTGGCTCAGTCATTTGATTTCAATGAATACTTTAGTACAAAATCTTCTCCGATTTTATGGCGCAGAAACTGATATGCTTTCTTTTCTACTGAAGCATTTGGTTCCGAGTCAGTCCATCGCTGCTTGCGGATCTATGGTTCGTTGCCTCGTAAGCGCTTAGGTGGCCCTCCGAGGCCTAGGGCTAAGCGAGGGGGAGTTGGTGTAGCGGCAGTGAAGCGCAGGCACTGAGATTTGCAAGACCGTTTATGGGGAAGAGTGTGGTACTGGGCGTGCTGCAAACCCGTGGTAGCTCCGTGAGGTGTGGAGCCTGGCAGCATTTTATAGTAGTCCCTGTCCTGGTGGTCGAACTGTATTTCGGTTGCACGTCGGTCGACTGGCAGAACTGAGTTTTGGAGCGTTTCATTTACCCATTAAGGCCATATTTACGGAGAACGAAGCCGATCTTCTGGAAGCGAACATAGTACACATCCAAACTCTGTATCCAAGCGTTGTAATTGCTTCATTCTGCATGTGTATTGCCAGAACGGCTGAAAGTTGGCTTTGCATTTTAAAGGACTGCCTCCAGCTGCTTTGGCTCCCGCTATGTGTAATATGACATTGTTTAAATTTTCATGTGAGCGATTTGTTGTAAATTGATACATTTATTTGTATCGAAAATTGCTGGAAACCTTGTGCTCTAGTACTGCCCTTGCGGATTGCTAACTTTAAACTAGGGCTACGTCACTGAAGGGTTATTCCGCTGGGTGCATATGACATGTTATTTACTACTGCTGGAATAGTGGAAGACTATAAGCTATTGAAGCTTAACTTGCCTTGTTGTGAGCTCTGGAATTTTACGTGTAGCATTCTGTGCAGCTTTGCAGATCTTGGTGATGTAAGTTTGTGATCTAGCTAATATTTCATTATAAATTATATAGTTAAGATTCTTGTGAATTTCTTGTGCTGCCTAGTTAGCGAAATAATCGCATTTTTTGGTGTTTGTAAGCTTGTTCATGTTATTGAGGTTCAAATGGTTCAAATGGCTTTAAGCACTCTGGGACTTAACATCTGAGGTCATCAGTCTCCTAGACTTAGAGCTACTTAAACCTGACTAACCTAAGGACTTCACACGCATCCACGCCCGAGGCAGGATTCGAACCTGCGACCGCAACAGCAGCGCGGTTCGGGCCTGAAGCGCCTAGAACCGCTCCGCCACAGCGGCCGGTTATTGAGGTTTCAAGGTGGTAAGATCCAGGTATTTCCGACGATTAGTTAAATTTTTGGCGACCCCAAGCGTAGTGGTCTGGTGCAACGTTTTGCTAAGGAAGATTTAACATTCATACTATAGGTAACATTTGGCCTACAAGTCTGTGCACTTTCCTCGAGTTTTCCCTCTTGTATCTCTGCTAATAAGTTCTTATATCCTAGGCCTGCCTGACCTCCTAGTTGCTACTGTTGTTGCTTGCGTGCCGTTAACTTGCTTGTATTAAATGTCCAAGCATGGGTCCCTGAGAGGTTTGTGCTGGCCAGTCCGCACATCGGCGATCCAGAAGGGAAAACTTCCAGAGGGACTCCGTCTTTATATTTTGCCTGTTGCAACTAGTCCAGGCAACTACTGGCAAGGTTAAGCTGCTGTTCATTGTGGTTGGATACTGGCCTTTAATATTTCATGCAACAACGAAAACTTATTTGTCTTTCATGTTAAAAGAAGTTTCTCACTGTACTGTTTGACGTTCTTGCATCTGATTTGTTACTGTGTTGATTAATACGTTTACGGATCTTCTCTTCCCTTACTCATATACTGTGCTGACTTTCGTTTCTCTAAGACAATACTATTGGTAATATGTTAACTATTCTTGTAATTCTGATCCAGTTCAATTTCCTTAAAGGGTGCAATTTCTTATTCAGCTAATTGCGCGTAAGGGTGGTAGATGAATCTGATTGGATTTTGTAAAAGAAAAAAGTTAATGTGGAATTTCATTCAGAGCATTAACTAAATCTGTGAACCTAGATTTTGATGTTATTAATCAGGGTCGCATTACACGGTCTTGAGATTTCTGAAGTAAGTTCTAGATTAATTGATGATTTAAAGTACACTTTTAACTAATTGTTTAATTAATTGTTATTTTCTGGATATTATATGAGTAGAGGCTTTCCTTGAGAGTGCTTTTCTACACATTTCTCGGCGAGTCATTTGCCCATTTCATACAGTACATGATGGCCTTGTTATTCAGGCTCTACTACAACCGCTTTCCCATGGAAAAATAAATAAAACATCAGCTGGCCTTGAATGATCTAGTTTGTTCATAGGCATATGATAAACTTCTGCTGACAACTTGTACAGCTGTGAGAGGGATACCGTTTAGCGAATTAGGGACAAATGTTGACCACGTATACAGAAGCTACGTTTACTTGGTGGTCGGTGTCGAAACAGTCCCATTCTGGAGCTCGATAAGGACTCTGTGAAAAAGGGAAAAAGTTAGGATACTTATACCTTTGTGATAATGATGGCATCTGCCATAACTGCAAATCAGTGCTGAAATAAATGTAGCGGCAAGCGAACAGCGTAAGTACCAACGAACTGCCAGACAAAGAAACAAATCCTTGTTCTCTAACGCTCGAGAACGCATATATATGTATACTCTTGAAGTCGTCTCTGTTGAACCTGCTGTCTCGTAGATTCACAGACAATCGTTCCCAGAGATGCATTAGAATTCAGTAGTGACTAGCAGCTGTGCACACCCACTTCTCATTTCCGCCATGGGGTCAGTTTGCCACAGGAGAGGATATAGTGGAAGTGTGATAATCCGACAACTGAATCAGTGTATATATCCAAGCTTTAAGAAGCGGAAGTACACTACTACTGCTACTACTACTACTACTACTACTACTACTACTATGCCAGCAGTGCGTCGTACGGATAATTCAATTGTATATTTCATGTGGTTTTGTAATCTACGATATGTTATCACATAATTTCTCAATCGTGTGGCCGAGTTAGATCAAGTGATACTGAGGGAATTATATCAGGAAATCAGACAGCGAAAGTATTACAGTTCTGAGCTTTGGGCACGAAAACAGACTATGGCTGAAGTAGAGAGAATGTAAAATGCAGGTCGGCATTCGCAAGTACAGTATTTCATGAAAAGAGAACTGTTTTAACATGTAACACAGATTCAAGTATCACGATTAATTTGCTAAGTATATTTAGACATTAGCTTTTTACTAATGTGATACGTGCACGTTGTACAGTACAGACATGAAGGGAAAAGAAAATTTTGAAATGTGTTGAACTGAAGAACGTCTTTAGATAAGATGTGTAAAGCGGATGACTGAAGAAGAGATGCTGAATCGGACTAGGGACATAAGAAAACTTGAAGAAGGAATAGGTTAGCTGTAGACATCCCAAGATTCACAGATACTTGTGTGATGATAAGTTTGCGTAAAAATATCTTCTGTCCCCAAGGACTGTGTAAACAAAACTCTACATTTTAAAGCGTAAATTCAGAGTAACTCAATCTTATAGATTACTAGGTTTTTCCGTCAATGTCATCGCCGGAAAACGTAATTGGTCCCTGTCGTGTACAACGATGTCTACAGCTCAAGAATTATCACCTCATATTTATACAGAGTACGAAACTTTAACTTACTTAAAACTCAAGCTAAATATCTTTTTCTAAAGTAGCTAAAATTAGGCGTAGGTGTTCGGAGTATCTCAGCAGTAGTTAAGACTACAGCTATGTTTTCACTTAGTTTTGTTTGTAACATTTCACTGGGTTGACGTTCTGCTCGTGTGAAAGCTCTTGCTAATTGCCCTCTCGATAGCTTGTGGATTGCTTCTGCGAACTGAGTATTTCATTAATGGTCGCATCCCTTCCGAGAATTTCAGTGGTGTTCGGTATGAGTCGCGTAGATTCACTTTTAATGTGCTTTCACAAGTCTCGCCATAAATTTAGGGCAAAGTTTTCTCATTTACAATAGATTCGTAAAATTTGCGTTAAGGTTTTATTGTCAACTTCCATCCCCTACTGCGTAATCGTTGATGGTCTTCTCAAAATCCAGATGACTTTCCATTAATTTAAGTTCTTGGACGTCTTCTTCAGTCATGTCCTTACAGGCCAAATGAGGCCCTAAAATTAAAAATCACCGTCAAGCTAGTCTTTCCCGCTCTGTGCTACCCAGCTTTGACTGCAGTCACGTGGAAATATAGGGTGTTTGTAAATTAATATCGGGGTTTTAACGCTTTATAATATTTATTACATTAAACTTACAATTATAAATGATACGTCAAATGAAAGAGCAACTCAAACAGTTTTACCAAGAACCTTATAAATGTTCAATGTGAGCACTGGCGTAGCGAAGTACGCGATTGGTTGAACTTCACTGTACCCAAGCCCTGGATAGGCCGCAAGGGGCCCAATAACACGGCTTACATTGCATGGCCTCCTCGTTCACCTGACCTAAAGCCATGCGATTTTTTCCTTTAATGCTTCATCAAGGATCGTGTGTACGTGCTTCCGCTACCAGCAGACTTACCTGAATTAGGAAACCGGATTGAAGTAGCTCTTGCTACAATCACTGAAGACACACTTGTCAACGTTTGGGAAAAACTCGGCTATGGACTTGATGTCTGCCGTGTGACAAATGGTGCTCGCATTGAACATTGATCAGGTTCTTGGTAAAACTGTTTGAGTTGCTCTTTTATTTGACTTGTCACTTATAACTGCAAATTTAATATAATAAATGTTGCAAAGCGTTAAAACCCCGATATTCATAAGTAAACACCCTGTACTACTGTGAGCAACAGTGATCTTTGTAGCAGTTACGGAAACAAATGCTGCTAGAAGAAAGCCTAAAGTACTGTCAATTAGAGATAATTCATGACAACTGAGATATGATGTCCATGCAGTTAAATATATATTGTTGTCTGTTATCAGAAGATTTCTAGCAAGGAACGAAACCTGTGATCATACTAAAATTTTAGTGCAGCAATAGATTGCAGTGAAAGATACTACTAAACATTGCTAGACATTACTCATCCCTTATTTGATTCAGTATTCTACATTCCAAGTAAGTGAATTATTGAGCTATTGAAACAATATTTACGTCATAGTTCACAACATATTTATGCAGATCACCGATTTACTTATTCGTTAGCTGACAAATTTTCTCATGCCCAGGTGTGCTACTACCGTTGGTGTGGAGTAAAACTTTTTTCATTTTCTTTTTTCAGGCTTTGTACATTTCTCGAGAATCATGCTAGAGCTTCCTCTTCACTGCGTGCACATTGTAGCTTAAAGATTTACGAAACGTGTCGGAAACTTCAGTAAGGAAAACGTGCGGCAGTTGTTGGTGGATAGTGGCGTATCCAGAAGGCAGTTTTACGCAGTAAGGAACTAAGGACTTGATCAGAGCAGATCCTAAGATATCAGGTGGGGTCATAACCAACAGAATTCTACGTCACCGATGCAAGGAAAACAGAGGGTCGATACGGACAATTTATGACTATCAAAGATTGTTACAAAAACAGAAAGACGACCACATACATTCCCAGTTTCTACTGAGTAAAGTGCATAAATAATATAATTTACGTATCTTAGTGGGTCTCAAAGAAGAATTTTCATTGAAATCAAATAGACATTTCAATAAGAAAATTCTATGACATATTAGAAACTTCATTGATTAAGGCACAATATATCATTCAGGGTGAGAAGGGTTTTCAGACACTGCTACCAGTCACATACTTTGTTTAGTACGTAAGTTATTTAATGCAGCAACATATTTCCTGGTATGAACCTAATCTGCAATGGTGATACAAATACAATTAACAAATTCACAAATTGATACTAAATGTTTTGTGTACAGTTTTGGCATCTGCTCTCTTCGTCTTTATGCACATGAAATGGTTGTTTTCCTGTGGTGTGTTCTGTTACCTCTATTGATATGTCTCCTATTGTTCAAAGTTTACAAAATATACTTGATACAAGACATCATAGTCATTTCTGAGTGGAAGAAATACGATGGTAGCCAAACCAAACCTTGTTCCAGTTGGACTATGGAAACGTCGATTCTGTAGCAGTCGCAGCGATTGAAGTCAAGGAACATTTCCTTATAACATCGAAGGTTCTTACTACCACTGTTGAAAATGTCAGGATGTAACTTTGGAGGAATGAGACTTCCCTTCCCTCTGGTTGGTAAACAGATACCGAAACTCTGCCTGCAGGACATGACAAGAAATGGATGACCTGGAAATCCTGGAATAGATTGAGATCAGGAGTGGGTCGATGAAGGTTCAATCTGGCAAAATGGGGTTACATTACAGAAAACAGTATTAAGTGTGACTATGGAGACGTCCAGATTGTCCAGCATATGCTTCAGTGACGACCGTGTCCAGGCTCCAGTATTGCAGAAGACCTCCATCAGGCGATAGAAAATGGACTTGAAGTGGCCAAACTTTCGTCAAATACTATATGACAAGTTAACTGTGCACCTATGTATGTTTCGGACACTAATCTACATCTACATGTACATCCATATTCCGCAAGCAACCTGACGGTGTGTGGCGGAAGGTACCTTGAGTACCTCTATCAGTTCTCCCTTCTATTCCAGTCTGTAATGTTCGTGGAAAGAAGGATTGTCGGTATGCCTCTGTGTGGCCTCTAATCTCTCTGATTTTATCCTCATGGTCTCTTCGTGAGATATACGTAGGAGGGAGCAATATACTGCTTGACTCCTGGGTGAAGGTATGTTCTCGAAACTTCAACAAAAGCCCGTACCGACCTACTGAGCGTCTCTCCTGCGTGCAATTCTATAAACCGTTCAGTAGCGAATTGGTACAGCTCCCGAGGAATCGTAGTGGGCCTGTGCCGAGTTGCCGCCTCTCCTCGCAGCAGCCAATCAAAGATAAGTGACCACAGTTGCGAGCTTGTCCACTTGATGACTGTGCTTCTGGCACGACGCACCACAGCATGCGCAGTGCTCCACACTCGGAGAATAGGTATGACCAACTGTCTCTAGTAGCTGTATATGTAGGAAGTATGCAGCAGACCTCAGCAGTTACGGTGGGTAAGACAGTTGCAACGTCTAAGAGAAAGAAGAAGGTTCTGCTGTTAGGCAGTTCTCATGGTAGAGGTGTAAGCCAGCAGTTGCAGGAAGTGTTGGGGAGTGAGTACCAGGTCACCAGCATTGTGAAGCCTAATGTAGGATTGAATCAGGTGACTGATAACATAGGGGGGTTATGTAGGGATTTTACTAAAGATGATGCAGGTAGTGATTGTGGGTGGGGCTGGTAATAGTATTGATGGGAAGTATCACATAGGTGGTGACCTGGAAAAGATAGCCACTCAGACTGACAACACGAATGTGCATTTCGTGGAACTGTTTCAGTGTCACGATCGGTCTCATCTTAATGCAGCCGTCAAACGTAATAACATGAGACTTGGGGGTGCGCTGATGACAGAAGACATGAGTCACATTTCAGTGGTGTCGGTGGAGTCCATCACAAGGTCGGGTTTCACTAGACATGGCCTGAACCTCAACAGGTATGGAAAGGGGGGGTTGGCAAAGCTTATAGGTGACAGTATAGGTGGGGGTGGTGGGATCACTCATGGGAAAATTCCTGTACTAGTGAGTGTTAGAGCTGCACCTTTTTTAGATTGAAGTCAGCTGATAGGTATTCCTGCTTAAGGGAAGTCTCTCTAACAAAGAAACCACTTTCGGCAAAGCTTAGGTATCCGAGTAATGAGGGAATTAGTATATTTCATCAAACTATACAAGGTATTAGAGATAAAGTTAGTGAACTGCTTATAGATGTTGACTCTGAAATTATTGGTATATCCGAACACTTCTGAAATAAGGAGATAATTCAGAGGCTTCCTTTACCAGGATACAGGTTGGCCGGCAGCTTTTCTAGGAGCTCTTTGCGGTGTGGGGAAGAATGTATGTGAATAACGGTATCCCATTTGAGTCAATTGATATTTCAAAGTACTGCACTGAAAAGGTGTTTGAATGTTGTGTTTAAATTTAGGGGAGTTAAACTTCTAACTGTTGTTATTTATAGATCCCCAGACTCCGATTTCACAACACTTTTGCTAAAGCTGGAGGAGGTTCTTGGTTCACTTTATAGGAAATACAAAAAGTTAATTATATGTGGTGACTTCAATATTAGTTGTATAAGTGATTGTGCAAGGAAAAGGATGCTGGTAGACCTCCTTAATTCATATAACCTTATGCAAACCGTATTGTTTCCAACGAGGGTGCAAGGGAACAGTAGAACAACCATAGACAACATTTCTGTTCATTCGTCATTACTAGAAGGGCTTTCTGTTAGCAAAAAAGTGAATGGCCTTTCAGATCATGATGCACAAGTTGTAACTCTAAGAGATTTTTGTGCTGCAACACATGTTAAATATCGTTATCAACTTTTTAGGAAAGCTAATCCAGTTGCTGTAGAGACCTCTGTAAACCTTATCAAGGAACAAGAGTGGCAAGATGTTTATAGTGCTGATACAGTAGACGATAAATATAATGCTTTCCTCAAGACTTTTGTCATGCTCTTTCAAAGTTGCTTTCCGTTAGAACGTTCAAAACAGGGTACTAGCACAAACAGGCAGCCTGGGTAGCTGACTAGTGGGATATGAATATCCTGTAGAACAAAGTGACAATTATATCAAAACGTTAGAAACAGTCAAAATTTAAATGCAGCAGCCCATTTCAGACAGTATTGTAAGGTGCTTAAACAAGTTATTAGGAAGGCAAAAAGTATCTGGTATTCAGATAGAATAGCTAAGTCTCAGGATAAAATAAATGGTCAGTCGTAAAGGAAGTGGCTGGTCTGCAGAGACAGGCCGAGGATATAGAATCAGTGCGTAGTGGGAATGTCCGTGTTACTGATAAGTCGCATATATGTACAGTATTTAATAATCACTTTCTGAATATAGCAGGTGAACTAAATAGAAACCTAGTCCCAACAGGGAATCATATAGCGCTAGTAGAAAAAAGTGTTCCGAGACTGTTACCTGAAATGCTCCTCCATGATGCTGACAAGAGGGAGATTGAGTTAATAATTCAATGACTAAAGACCAAGAACTCTCATGGATATGACGGGGTATCTAGCAGAATACTGAATTTATTGTTCTATGTATGTAGGCCCAGTACTTAGCCATATCTGTAACTTTTCCTTTAGGAGTGGTCGGTTGCCTGACCGATTAAAGTACTCCGTAGTGAAGACACATTATAAAAAGGAAGACAGGGATAATGTTGACAATTATAGACCTATTTCTATGCCATCGGTCTTTGCTAAAGTTATCGAGAAGGTTGTATATACAAGATTACTAGAGCATTTAAATTCACATAATTTGCTGTCAAATGTACAGTTTGGTTTTAGAAATGGTTTAACAACTGAAAATGCTATATTCTCTTTTCTCTGTGAGGTTTTGGACGAATTAAACAAAAGGTTGCGAACGCTAGGTGTTTTCTTTGATTTAACGAACGCTTTTGACTGTGTTGACCACAAGATATTACTGCAGAAGTTGGACCATTATGGAGTAAGGGGAGTAGCTTACTATTAGTTCGCCTCTTACTTTAAGATCAGAAAGCAGAAGGTAATTCTCCGCAATATTGACAGTGGCAGTGATGTTCAATCGTGCCGGCCGAAGTGGCCAAGCGGTTCTAGGCGCTACAGTCTGGAACCGCGCGACCGCTGCGGTCGCAGGTTCGAACCCTGCCTCGGGCATGGATGTGTGTGATGCCCTTAGGTTAGTTAGGTTTCAGTAGTTCTCAGCTCTAGGGGACTGATGACCTCAGAAGTTAAGTCCCATAGTGCTCAGAGCCATTTTTTTTTTTTTTTTGTTCAGTCGCAATGGGGCACTGTTAAGTGGGGCGTTGCTCAAGGGGCGGTGCTGGGGCCACTGCTGTTTCTTATTTATATAAATGATATGCCTTCTAGTATTACAGGTCATTCAAAAATATTTCTGTTTGTGGATGACACCAGCTTGGTAGTGAAGGATCTTGTGTGTAATATTGAAACATTATCAAATAATGTAGTTCATGAAATAAGTCCGTGGCTTGTGGAAAATAATTTGATGCTAAATCACAGTAAGACTCAGTTTTTACAGTTTCTAACTCACAATTCAACAAGAACTGATATTTTGATCAGACGGAATGGGCATATTATAAGCGAGACGGAACAGTTCAAGTTCCTAGGCGTTCGGATAGATAGTAAGCTGTTGTGGAAAGCCCATGTTCAGGACCTTGTTCAGAAGCTAAATGCTGCTTTAATTACCATTAGAACAGTATCTGAAATAAGTGGCAGTTCAACACGAAAAGTAGTCTACTTCGCATATTTTCATTCGCTTATGTCATATGGTATTATTTTTGGGGGTAATTCTTCTGATTCAAAAAGGGTATTTTTGGCTCAAAAACGGGCTGTTCGAGCTATATGTGGTGTAAGTTCGAGAACCTCTTGTCGACCCCTATTCAATAGTCTGGGAATTCTGACATTGCCCTCACAGTATATATTTTCTTTAATGTCGTTTGTTGTTAGCTATATTAGCTTATTTCTAAGAGTTAGCAGCTTTCACTCAGTTAATACTAGGCAGAAACCTGCATGTGGAATGCACTTCCTTGACTCTTGTGCAGAAAGGACTGCACTGTTCTGCTGCATCCATTTTCAATACGCTACCACAAGAACTCAAAAATCTTAGCAGTAGCCCAAACGCTTTTAAGTCGAAACTGAAGAGTTTCCTTGTGGCTCACTCCTTCTATTCTGTCGAGGAGCTCCTGGAAGAGCTGAAAAGTTAAACAAATTCCAGAGTTACATTGTTGATTTTCTTTATTTAAACTTACTAATTGTCCCCTGAATACGTTTCTTGTATTTCATTTTATCTGTTTCTACTATCGTGTTATAATTTCATGTATTGACTCGTTCCATGACCATGGAGACTTCTCCTTAATTTGGTCCCACGGAACAATAAATAAATAAATAAATAAAAAGTCAGCCCACACAACTACAAGCTATTCCCATTAATGTTTCCCAAAAGTGTGTTTACAATGCTTACTGTTGGTCACAGCAATGAAAATAGTGAAAGAAAATCACAAGTTAGAATGTTCAGGTCTCTGACATTGAAATGGCTTCGTGTACTGCTATTGTGTGTCTGTTGTTTATGAGTGCTGTATTTGAAACAAAACCAGGAACCAGGATGCAGTAACACACATTGTTATTGCCTGGTTTCGGTCAGTATGTTTGGAGTTCCTGAGAATAACTGTGTTTGTTAAAAATTTGCTGAATGATATAGACTGCTCAACTGATTTAGTCGTTTCAAGGTTTGCTAAACAAATAAACCTTCAGAAATAAAAGGGCCATATCAGTTCTCATGCATGGCCGTAGTTTCTCAACAAAGTTACGGGCTGCCTCTTTTTAACAGTATCATACGCAGATTCTCGACTGAAATGAATGCATAATAAAATTAGAAACTCACTTTCCGCTTCGATGTATTCTAGTGATTCTTCAATAAAGCATAATCACTACATGCAAAACTAAAAATCACTCAATAATTATAAAACAACAACCATTCTCCGCAACCAATGTAAACAGAACCGAACGTACGGCCTTACCGACAACTCGCCAGCTGCTGGTACAACAGATGAAATATCGGCAAGCGGACTGATCTTTAACAGGGCTCAGTAGCACATAGAAAAGCAAATTCGGCTACCGTATTAAAAATGACGTCACTACCGAAGATAACCTACGGAATCGAAAGGTATGACAATACAGAATAGGGCTACATGTATTGTCAGGCACCTGCAATGTTTTCTGCATATTTTGGTGTCGCATTTCTGATTTTGGTCGACAACATACATTACGATCAAAGAGACTGAAAATTTGCTGCTGAAAAGACGTTAAAATAAATACTTTAAGAATTACAAATAGATTGCTAGAAGACAGATTCGTATGTATTATTAATTATTACGCGTCTTCTGTTATAAGAATTGTGAATTGAAATTATTGAAGAAATGTAAGTTCTTCAACTCATTAACTTCGTTTAGAACCTCTTTTAGCTGTGGATGACTATTTCCACTTAATCCAGGATGTCTGTTTTCTAGCGATTCTCTGAATTATGCAGTACTTTAATATCGCTCTCTACTGCAACAATTTGTCCTGTTCCGCCTATCTGTTTTGCTATAGTTGATATGCTAAGTTTCCAGTGGTACTCGTAATAATATTATACACCGTACTGGAGGAGTGATACAGGTGGGGTACAGAGTCTATTAACCTAACTCACTGTTTCTTGAGAATTATCTAATTACAAGAAAAGCCAAAGTCCTTTGTACGACATGGGTTAGAAATGTGCACGGCGACAAGAGCGTGTGTGAACACTCTAAGGGCATTTTTAAAAAAATGTGGTGAAAGCTTCATGGGCTTGTGAGAGAACTAGAATGTTGAAGAGTAAGGTACAAACAGGAAATACAACAGCTTATACAGGGGGGAAGAAGCTAGTGATGAGCACGATATATAATACCTGACGTAGTAAATGTACTTGATAATGGCTCAAGGCCGAAATTAGCTAATAGCACGATTTTAATAAAACACAATACAGCCTTCAAAGGAAAATGTATTATTTTATTAAAGATTTAGAGGTCGCAGATCCCCATGGAAGCAAAATCTTCAGAATAGTTTGTAAACCGTACATGAAGCGTAATAAATTGTCAAATAAAGATACAGAATTAAAATTCTACCAAACAGCACGATAGGCTGTGGAAACTGCAGTAAAAGCGAAGAACAAGTAACAGATCAACGCACTATGTTATCTGTTTCCACAAAAGGCCTCAGTTGCACAATGCTGGTCCAGACCTATTATACTATATAGTATGTGACCTATATTCGACGAACAAATGATGGTGTCTGCACATCATGAAATAAAATATATCTACGATTTTATTACCATAGGATAAACGCGCAACTATCAGCAATTAACACAGGAATTATGCCAAATCAACGTCAAAATACTAAAATACGTAAGTACGGCATTTTACGAGCGTCAATATAACATACTGATACACAAATTAATACACTTTCCCAGGTATTATTGCTTTCTTTATATATAACGTCCATACAATTAGCATATTTTCAGTAAGAGTAGTTGTGGACTTAAAATATGCCACTGCCGCTTTATGCCACATTGGATTACTGAATGTGCTGTGTAGTCAGAATTTGAAATTAGTAATTTTCTTATAATAGTTTGTTAATTTGCCCTGACTCCTATTGCTATGCAAACAGCGGCATGACTCCCAAGTGTCTCACTTTACGTCATTTGTAATGTTTGATGTCATTAGTGTTTCATAACGTTGGAATTTCGAAGATGCCAATATTTCTCTGACCACTTTTGATACGATAGTGTTCCCGTACATACAGCAAAGCGTTATTTTATATATCTGAACTTTTGCCTCACCGGAAAGTACTTTCAGTGCCTCTTTTGTCGTAATGCAAATATTACTGCTGCGTGCTCATGTATCGATGAAGTTTCTCGCTAGTTATTTCGTATAGTGAGGTCACTGACCGGTTTCCATTAACGAATGAAAGAACGGAGTATACATTTCAATTAGGAGCCACTGTCAAGCTTATTTATCAATTGACGTCAGTATGAAGAACTGCAACTGTGTGTTTCATATGGCATTTTGTCAACTGGTATGATTTAGGTAAACATGGTAAATATAGACTCTGAATACAATTTGATAATGACGAAGAGTAGGTTGATATTTAAGAGAATTTTCAGGAGAAATCTTCGGAGAGCAAAGGGGAATACTGAAGTACTGATGAATAACGATGGGTGTTTGATGTTCTCCGAGGCTGTAGCTACTGAGATAAGGAGCCCCACTGCAGGCAGTTCCCTTAAAGAGGAATGGACAAATTTCAAAAGGCCGATCACAAAAGTTGTAAAGTAAAATACAGGAACAAGGTAAGTCACTGCAAAGAAACTTTGGGTTACAAGAGAAATACTTCAACAGATGGACAAAAAAAAACAGACAGGAATATAGCAATATACGTCATTTGCGTATGAAATAAACAGAAAATGCGAAGAAGTCAGGGCGAGAAGGCTGCCGGAAAGAAGGGAAAAAGGAGAAGAATAACAGATTAATCACCCAGAAAAGTCAAAACAACTTTCAATGAAATTAAACGCCAAGGTGTCAACATTAGGGGTGCGGGAGAAATTGTACTGTTAAACGTAGAAGACATAGAGGGTATATGGTAGACTACACTGAATGCCTCTATGAAGAGAATATATGCTGACGTGACAGAAGAAATGGAAACTAGTTTGTAACACATAATGAATCCATTATTACAGTCAGAGTCGTGAATGACTGAAATTCAATAGTACGAAAAGGAAGAGAAGAAAACGTAGTAGGTGAATATGTATTGGGGGTAAGAAAGGAGAGGGGAAGCCGTCTGTTAGAATTTTGCACAGAGCGAAAGGCTATTTACAATTTGTACCGAACGCAGATGGCAATTATAAGAGTCGAGGGACATGAAAGGTAAGCAGTGGTTGGGAAGTGAGTGAGAAGGGGTTGTAGCCTCTCTCCGGTGTTATTCAATCTGTATATTGAGCAAGCAGTAAAGGAAACAAAAGAAAAGTTTGGTGTAGGTATTAAAATCCATGGAGAAGAAATAAAAACTTTGAGGTTCGCCGATGACATTATAATTCTGTCAGAGACAGCAAAGGACTTGCAAGAGCAGTTGAACGGAATGGACAGTGTCTTGAAAGGAGGGTATAAAATGAACATCAACAAAAGTAAAACGAGGATAATGGAATGCAGTCGAATTAAGTCGGGTGATGCTCAAGGAATTAGATTAGGAAATGAGATACTTAAAGTAGTAAAGGAGTTTTGTTAATTGGGGAGCAAAATAACTGATGATGGTCGAAGTACAGAAGAGATAAAATGAAGACTGGCAATGGCAAGGAAAGCGTTTCTGAAGAAGAGAATTTTGTTAACATCGTGTATTGATTTAAGTGTCAGATAGTCGTTTCTTGAAGTATTTGTATAGAGTGTGGCCATGGTAGCCACGTATGGAAGTGAAACATGGACAATAAATAGTTTGGGCAAGATGAGAATAGAAGCTTTCAAAATGTGGTGCTAGAGAAGAATGCTGAAGATTAAATGAATAGATCACATAACTAATGAGGAGGAATTGAACTGAATTGCGGAGAAGAGGAGTTTGTGGCTCAACTTGACTAGAAGAAGGGATCGGTTGGTGGGACACGTTCTGAGGTATCAAGGGATCACCAATTTAGTATTGGAGATCAGCGTGGAGGGTAAAAATCGTAGATGGAGACCAATAGATGAATACACTAAGCAGATTCGGAGCGATGTAGGCTGCAGTCCGTAGTGGGAGATGAAGCAGCTTGCACAGGATAGAGTAGCATCAAACCAGTCTCAGGACTGAAGACCACAACAACTCCAACAGCCAGAGTTCTTACAGCTTCGGAACGCGTGCGCTCTGATAAGGTGTAAGTCACAGAAAACATTTCTTCCGAATTTCCAAAATGATTGGGGGAAACGGCAACCACACGGCTTTTCAACTTGGTATGCGGAATGTATCGGAGATACATCAGATTTTTTTGGGAAAAAATGTAACTCACGCAATTATGAAGACATCAAGGGGCCGATAAGTGCGAGATTTAAGGCAGTCATCCCAACAGCTCATTCAAACAAGTTTCCGGGAGACAAAATTGTACCGAACAATGAAAAAGAAAAGTGACGATCTCTTAAATGATGATCCATTTATATTGGGCGTGGTAAACATACCAAGGGGTAGTGCTGTCGGTACACATGACAATGGAAGCAAGACTTAAGAAATATCACGAGGCATTCATAGAATTTTTCAGCCTACAAAAGCTTTCGAAAATATCAGCCTGAGTCAGATGTTGGAAATTTACAGAAAAAATTATAAGTTGTTGGGAAATACGGGTAATAAACGACATATAGGGTGGTCAAAAACAGATTGAAAAGCTTTTAGGATTGTTTCAGGGGAGGCTGTGCTGAGAAGCAATTCTAAGAAACACATTCAGTACATTGCACATAAATTCATATACTTGCATGTGCTGAAATGCTGTAATGCACAGAGATCTGCGGGTCCCATTTATTCAGGTTTTCACTACAAGTTGAAGTGTATATTTTTCTGAGTACTGAACATAAGCTAGGTTATCTAAAGCTGTGCTCTTGCGGTCTGAGGATACCACACGACGAACAAGTTTGGCGGTACTGTCTCTGGCAGCCTGGTTGAATTTGACCACGCGACGACCTAACTGGATAACTGAAATGCTAAATAACTCCGAAACGGCGCAGAATATCGAATTTTCTTCTTAACAATTATTTCTCCCCTGTAGCACCCTTCAGACTGTTTCTGACCACCTGTATATAAGAACCAAGTCGGAATGTAAGACTTAGACGATGTGTTCTGTTTAAAAATGCTGTAAGACAGGGACACACTCTATCTTCCCAACTATTTAATCTGTACATCGAAGGAGCAATGACAAAAATAATAGAATGCTTCAAGGACGGGGCTAAACTTCTGGGAGAAAGAAGATCTTAGCTGAAAATTTTGCTATCCTTCCTGAAAGCGAGGGAGGATTTACAGAACAAACAATGAAATGGACAGTCTATTGAGCAGAGAATATGGATTGAGAGTTAACAGAAGACATACGATTTTGGTAAGGAGAAGCTAAAAGAAGGATATTGAGGAACTTACTAACAAAATTGAGCACCTCGAAGGAGACGTAGTGAAGGAATTCTGCCACTAAACATGCAAAAAACATGTGACGGACGAAGCAAGGAGGACATAAAAAGCAGACCGTCAAAGGAAAACAGAGCACTTCACACCAAAAGAATTCTACTTGTGTCAGACATCGGCCATCATTAGCTGAAGAGATTTCTAGGAATGTACGTCTGAAGCAAAGCAATATATGGAAGTGATACATGTGCGAAATTCGGAAAAAAGAGAATCGATGCCTTTGAAGTGTGGTTCCGCATAAGGATGTTGAAAATTAGGTTGACTGATAAGATAAGAAATGAAGGGGTGAGTAAACAGGTACGTAAAAAATGAAAAGACCAACGGAAAATAAAGACAGCAGGGGATAACTTCTACGTTGCTACAGTGACCTATTAAAGGTAAGAGAAACTGTAAATGAAAACAGAGATAAGAGTAAATCAGATAAATAATTGATGTCCTTTTGTGCAAGTGATACTCTGTAATGAAAAGGTTAATGCAGGAAAGGGATTCGTGGCCTGCGGCATCAAACCAGTCTCGGGAATGACGATCAAAAATAAGAAGTATGAAGCAGAATGCACTGTTACTCACATTAATACATGTTTTATCAATCTATATCGTAATATATTTACCTACAAAATCTTAGACTGCTGCCATTGCTGTAGCGAAATTGGTCAGTAATGAATAATATTGCGAACTTAAGTGTTGTTCTTGATTTTTAGTGATCCACCTTTTTTTGTTAATATATTTTTATTATTATCGAACTTACATGGTAAGTTCATCATTATAAATGGGTTATGATTCATTTTGGCTATGTGTTAGTGGGAGGTGGCGTCTGGTGGAAAGACGCCTCGTGCTGCATCTTATGTTAATAGGAGTCCGCCAGCTTGTTGTTGTAAAAGTTTGTTGACGGTCATATTGCCTTCATTTTCCACAGTTTTCTTAAAGGCTATGTATAAAGCTATGAATGAATATCCCGTAAAAATTTCTTCATGTTTCTGGTTTTTTTCTCTTGTTGGTCCTATAGATAGGTTAGAAACCGTCATTTCTCGGTGTGTCGTAAGTGATAGCGGAGTGCGTTGTGTGGGCGACTGTTCCTGTGGTGGCAGATCTCCTGCAATCCATCGGTTGCCGTTGCTTTAGGAGAGCATAACTAATTTCAGAACTGGTAGCTGTTCTCTACGACAAAGAGTAACAAAATCGTATCTGATTAGTATGTATCGTAAAATATCATAAATAGTAAACGCAGGTCAGTAACAAATGTGTTCCGAATGCTCAGACATCATGTACAGTGACACAACCAGAAGATGACTTCATCTGGATTGTTTTGTGAGTGTTATATATTTAGCAGTATTAGTAGAGTTAGAGTTCTGACAGCTCAGGTTACCAAATAATCTCGTAATGTTTCCTGATGTTCATTTCCTGCGATTGCCTCACGGATCGCTACCGAAACTCGTGATAGAGTTTTGAGAAATGTATGAATGGTGAGTTTAAATGAAGCGTTATTTCATATTTCCTTAGCTTCTCTGACTATAAATTCATGTCAATCGAAAGGTACTTTAGTGAAGCTATTTTTCGAAATAGCTATCTTTACACGTTATTCTTTATGTCGATATTAGGGTGCAATACTTTAGTTTGTTCTCTCCTGTTTGCCGTAATTCAGTCTGCTTTCAGACTGGATGTATTATAAATGTTTACAATGCCTTCAAGATGTCTTTATTTAATTTCATCTTACATCCGTTTGCAGCTTCTCTTCTGAATGTTACATTTGCACACGAGCGTCGCGTAACTTGAGTTTGATGTTCTCCCCAGTGACTTGCACAATTTCTATTTCGCAGAGGGAGATAAATATTGAATCCCCACTCTACAACTCTAGTACATTTACTAATGTCCGATTAATTTGCTATTAGTTTCAGAGCCCAGTAGTTTCAGAGCCCAGCAGTTTCAACATCAGAAATATTACGGGTTGCAAGATTCACTCAATTTCCACAACTTACCTCATGTGGACCATAAGTTAAATAAGTGTTTACTCGGGTTATTTTGGGAGTCGAAAATCTGGTATAAACCGACCGCGGGGCATGGGTTCCTGAGAGATGTAAGAAAACTTGAGGCAATTTTGATCATACGATATTTCTTGGAGAATAGATTGAAGAGCATAGCTACATTTTTAGCAATTATGGATTAAGAAAAAGTGTTTGCTAATTGACTGGAATATTTCCTTTGAAATTATTAAGCCAATAAAAGTAAAATTCCTGGAGGAGGCATTACATTTCTGCAGAAACCAGACTCCAGTTATACGTGTCGAATGACACGAGATGGAAGCCCTAGTTGAAAAGAGAGTAAGACACAGTTGTAGTCCATCCTCGGTGGTATTCAAACTGTACATTAGACAAGCTGTGAAGGAAAGCAAAGGGAAACGGAAAGAAAGGAACTGAATTTCAGGAAGCAGAGATTACAATTTTGAGGTTTTCCGATTACAGAATAATCCTGTTAGAGAGAGTAAAGGACCTGGAAGGTCAGCTGAACGGAATGGACAATGTATTCAAAATATATTATGAGGTGAATACGAATAAAAGTAAAACCACTACGATAGAATGTAGTAAAAGCAGATCAGACGATGCTGGAATAATCAGATTACGAAATGATACGTAAAAGGTAGCAGATGTGTTTCACTATCTGGGCAGTAAAATAAAAGGTTATGGGAGCAATAGAGAGGTAATACACTGAGATGAAAAATACTAATGGGAAGAGATATGCACATACACAGATGGTGGAGATATTGCCCACATAAATTATGAAAGGGTAGTGAATTGCCGGAGCTGTCATCATTTGACTAGGGTGATTCAGTTGAAAAGCTTTAGGAAGTGTTCATGGCGCGACTGGAGTTCACAGACCTTGAACGCGAAATTCCGGGAAGTTCAGTATTCAGAGATCCACAGTATCAATGTCCACAATATAAAATTTCAGACTTTATCTCTCACCAAGGCCAGTGCGGTGGAAGACGGCCTTCACTTAAAGATCGAAAACAGCCGTGTTTACTTGGAGTTGTTAGTACTCACAGAAAAGCAGTACTGCGTGAAATAACCACATAAATCAATGTGGGACGTACGACGGTCGTATCCGTTAGGACAGTGCTGCGAAATATGGTGTTAATGGGCTGTGGCAGCAGACGACAGACGCGAGTGCCTTCGCTAACACCACGACATTGCCTGGAGCGAGTCTCCTGGGCTCGTGACTATATCGCTTGGCCTCTAGACTAAACCATGGAATTGTCAGCTGACTCCCGATTTCAATTAGTAAGAGCCGATGGTAGGGTTCGAGTTTAGCGCAGACTCCGCGAACGGATGGACGCAAGTTGTCAACAAGGCACTGTTCAAGCTGGTGATGCCTCCACAATAGAGTGGAACGTGTTCGTTAGAATAGACTAGGTTCTTTTGTCCCGCTGAAGCGCTCATTGATTGGAAATTGTTACGTTCGGCTGGTTGGAGACCATTTGCTGCCATTCATGGACTCCAGGTTCCGAAGTCAAGACGGAATTATAATGACTATGTGCCATGTCACCAGGTGCGACTGGTTCGAAGAACTTTCTGGACAATACGAGTGAATGATGTGGCCACCCAAATCGCCCAACATGGGGAACACAACCGAGCGGTCAATTAGCGCCCGCAATCCTCCACCGACAAGACTCTCGCAATTATGGATGACTATAGTGGCAGCTTTACTGTATGATTAAATTATGATGGCGTCCTCTTGGGTAAAATATTCCGGAGGTAAAATAGTCCCCCATTCGGATCTCCGGGCGGGGACTACTCAAGAGGAATTCGTTAGCAGGAGACAGAAAACTGGCGTTCAACGGATCGGAGCGTGGAATGTAAGATCCCTTAATCGGGCAGGTAGGTTAGAAAATTTAAAAAGGGAAATGGATAGGTTGAAGTTAGATATAGTGGGAATTAGTAAAGTTCGGTGGCAGGAGGAACAAGACTTTTGGTCAGGTGACTACAGGGTTATAAACACAAAATCAAATAGGGGTAATGCAGGAGTAGGTTTAATAATGAATAGGAAAATAGGAATGCGGGTAAGCTACTACAAACAACATAGTGAACGCATTATTGTGGCCAAGATAGATACGAAGCCCACACCTACTACAGTAGTACAAGTTTATATGCCAACTAGCTCTGCAGATGATGAACAAATTGAAGAAATGTATGATGAAATAAAATAAATTATTCAGATTGTGAAGGGAGACGAAAATTTAATAGTCATGGGTGACTGGAATTCGAGTGAAGGAAAAGGGAGAGAAGGAAACTAGTAGGTGAATATGGATTGGGGCTAAGAAATGAAAGAGGAAGCCGCCTGGTAGAATTTTGCACAGAGCACAACATAATCATAGCCAACACTTGGTTTAAGAATCATGAAAGAAGGTTGTATACATGGAAGAACCCTGGAGATACTAAAAGGTATCAGATAGATTATATAATGGTAAGACAGAGATTTAGGAACCAGGTTTTAAATTGTAAGACATTTCCAGGGGCAGATGTGGACTCTGATCACAATCTATTGGTTATGACCTGTAGATTAAAACTGAAGAAACTGCAAAAAGGTGGGAATTTAAGGAGATGGGACCTAGATAAACTGAAAGAACCAGAGGTTGTACAGAGTGTCAGGGAGAGCATAAGGGAACACCTGACAGGAATGGGGGAAAGAAATACAGTAGAAGAAGAATGGGTAGCTTTGAGGGATGAAGTAGCGAAGGCAGCAGAGGATCAAGTAGGTAAAAAGACGAGGGCTAGTAGAAATCCTTGGGTAACAGAAGAAATATTGAATTTAATTGATGAAAGGAGAAAATATAAAAATGCAGTAAATGAAGAAGGCAAAAAGGAATACAAACGACTCAAAAATGAGATCGACAGGAAGTGCAAAATGGCTAAGCAGTGATGGCTACAGGACAAATGTAAGGATGTACAGGCCTATCTCACTAGGGGTAAGATAGATACTGCCTACAGGAAAATTAGAGAGACCTTTGGAGATAAGAGAACGACTTGTATGAATATCAAGAGCTCAGATGAAAACCCAGTTCTAAGCAAAGAAGGGAAAGCAGAAAGGTGGAAGGAGTATATAGAGGGTCTATACAAGGGCGATGTACTTGAGGACAATAATATGGAAATGGAAGAGGATGTAGATGAAGATGAAATGGGAAATATGATACTGCGTGAAGAGTTTGACAGAGCACTGAAAGACCTGAGTCGAAACAAGGCCCCCGGAGTAGACAACATTCCACTGGAACTACTGACGGTCTTGGGAGAGCCAGTCCTGACAAAACTCTAACATCTAGTGAGCAAGATGTATGAAACAGGCGAAATACCCTCAGACTTCAAGAAGAATATAATAATTCCAACCCCAAAGAAAGAGGATGTTGACAGATGTGAAAATTACCGAACTATCAGCTTAATAAGTCACAGCTGCAAAATACTAACACGAATTCTTTACAGGCGAATGAAAAAACTAGTAGAAGCCGACCTCGGGGAAGATCAGTTTGGATTCCGTAGAAACACTGGAACACGTGAGGCAATAATCACCTTACGACTAATCTTAGAAGAAAGATTAAGGAAAGGCAAACCTACGTTTCTAGCATATGTAGACATAGAGAAAGCTTTTGACAATGTTGACTGGAATACTCTCTTTCAAATTCTGAAGGTGGCAGGGGTAAAATACAGGGAGCGAAAGGCTATTTACAATTTGTACAGAAACCAGATGGCAGTTATAAGAGTCGAGGGACATGAAAGGGAAGCAGTGGTTGGGAAGGGAGTAAGACAGGGTTGTAGCCTCTCCCCGATGTTGTTCAATCTGTATATTGAGCAAGCAGCAAAGGAAACAAAAGAAAAATTTGGAGTAGGTATTAAAATTCATGGAGAAGAAATAAAAACTTTGAGGTTCGCCGATGACATTGTAATTCTGTCAGAGACAGCAAAGGACTTGGAAGAGCAGTTGAATGGAATGGACAGTGTCTTGAAAGGAGGATATAAGATGAACATCAACAAAAGCAAAACAAGGATAATGAAATGTAATCTAATTAAGTCGGGTGATGCTGAGGGAATTAGATTAGGAAATGAGACACTTAAAGTAGTAAAGGAGTTTTGCTATTTGGGGAGCAAAATAACTGATGATGGTCGAAGTAGAGAGGATATAAAATGTAGACTGGCAATGGCAAGGAAAGCGCTTCTGTAGAAGAGAAATTTGTTAACATCGAGTATAGATTGAAGTGTCAGGAAGTCATTTCTGAAAGTATTTGTATGGAGTGTAGCCATGTATGGAACTGAAACATGGACAATAAATAGTTTGGACAAGAAGGGAATAGAAGCTTTCGAAATGTGGTGCTACAGAAGAATGCTGAAGATTAGATGGGTAGATCACATAACTAATGAGGAAGAAATGAATAGGATTGGGGAGAAGAGAAGTTTGTAGCACAACTTGACCAGAAGAAGGGATCGGTTGGTAGGACATGTTCTGAGGCATCAAGGGATCACCAATTTAGTATTGGAGGGCAGTGTGGAGGGTAATAATCGTAGAGGGAGACCAAGAGATGTATACACTAAGCAGATTCAGAAGGATGTAGGTTGCAGTAGGTACTGGGAGATGGAAAAGCTTGCACAGGATAGAGTAGCATGGAGAGCTGCATCAACCCAGTCTCAGGACTGAAGACCACAACAACAACAACAATAGAGGCAGGATAGCTCAATATCTCAGCTGAGGACTTCTAACGACTTTTCGAGTCCATGCGATGTAGAGTTCTGCACTACGCCGGGAAAAAGTGGTCCAAAACGATGTTCGAATGTATCCAAGGACTTTTGTCACCCCAGTAGACAGCAGATCGTAAATAGCTATAAAGACATTCTCTGAAAGGAGAATTTTGTTAACATCGAATATAGTAAGTCTGTCTGAAAGTATTTGCCTGATTTGTCTTGAGTGCAGCCTTGCACAGAAGTAAAACGTAAACCATTAACTCTTCATGCAAGAAGAAAATAAAAATATTTGAAATTCGCTGCTGCAGAAAAATTTTAAAGAAATTAGATGGGTAAGAATGATTAGCTAATAACGAGGTGCAGAGTCGAAAGGGCAATAAAACAAATTTATGACACCACTTGAATAAAAAAGGGTCAGTTGATAGGTCAGATCCTGTCTACTTAGGAAGTCTACTTCGGAAAGCTGGATCAAACCTGTCTTCAAACTACAGATCATGACAATAACTAACTCACATTCTGATAAAGAGAATGTGCCGTATCAAGCGGCACTGTTGACTTCCCCACATACAGAGAGTCATTGTACACACATCAGCCAAAACATTACGACCACTAGCCACCCTAGGAAGATATGGGCTGCAATTGGGGGAAACAAATGGAAATGATCGTATGGCATTGTTCGCCGGAAGGCCCCATTCTGCGGAGTTCGTCCTTTTTAGTCGACGCGACTTCGGCGACTTGCAAGTCAATGATGATGGACAAACAACATGTCCCCTGCCGGGAATCGAACCCGGGCCCCATGCGTGGTAGGCGGTAACGCTTCGCTACGGAGGCGGACGGCAAATGGGGAAATTCACTGAGATAAACGAGTTTAACGAAGGACAGATTACTGTTACGCAATGCCTATGAATGAGTATCTCGAAAACGGTGAAGCTGGTCGAAAGTTCACTCGCTACAATCGGGAGCATCTATGGAAAGAGGTAGAAGAACAGTCAAACTACTTATAGGCGCTAAACGGTCGGGCGTCCACGACCCTTCACAGAATGTGGGGTTGGCAGGTGCGTGTGCTGTGTAAAGTAGGATAGATGGTGATATGTAGCATCCCTGCCGAGATAGCAAAATGCTGGCGCAGGCACAAGTGTTTCAGCGCACACCGTTCATCGTACGTTGTTGAACAAGGAGTTTCACAACTAACCACACTCACGTGTTCACATGTTGACGCAACGGCTTCACAACTAACCACACACACGTGTTCACATGTTGACCCAACGGCATCGTCAGATATGATTTCAATGGGCACGGGAGCATTCGACTGTCGATCAATAGAAACGTGTCAGCTCTTCGGATGCACCACTTTTTTGAACACTAGGTCAATGGTCGTCTCCACAAATACTGTCATCGAGGTGAACAGTGGATCGAAACCTACAGCGCGCCACATATGCAGGTTGGTGGGAGCAATATTTTGCTACGGGTGACATTTTCCTGCCTTGAGGTTGTGATCAAAGACATTCTGACAGATGCGAACCACCAGAATCCATTGATGCTTGATTTTTTCCCCGGCGACGATGCCATCTTTCAGCAGTATATTTGTCTGTCTCTCGGAGCCATAACCGCCCTACAGTTCTTTCAGGAGCATTATGGTGAACTCGTGTCTATGTCTCGATGACCAAATTCGCCTGTTGTAAATCTTGTGGACCCCGTCTGGGTCGCTATCGGGCGGCATCACCACGTACGCAAATCAGCAGACCGTTATTTACGAAGTTACCATGACCTGTGGGTAGACCTTCAGTGCCACATACCTCCACAAACCTACCAACAAACTTTTGGATCCCTGATACACAGAATCAGTTATCTATTTCGTTCCAAAGGTGGACAAACAAGTCATTAAGCAGGTGGTTATAATGTTTTACCTCTTCTATGGAGTGTGATACTGTGGCATCGAGAGCGAGACGGCATTGGTACGTAGTTTCCGTGTGTGCCACCGTAGCCGACCTGGTGTCAAGAACCTTCAGTAGAGTTTTGGCCAGAGCCGTGGGCGAGGGGCTCCAGAAATCGGTGTGTTGCGGTCCATACAGGCCGACGCCACTACGATCTGCACGAAGTGTTCCCACTGTTTTGCGATAACAACTCACTGGAGCATTTGGTCTCTTTTTCCAGCCGGACGGACAGTAGTCGTAGTTGAGGCAGAGAAAGCACGATTGGGTGTATTTGCAACTGACAACACTCTGCACGAAAGTAGGAGGCTGTCGTATGACAAGTTTTAGTTATTTGTTGGTGACTCATAGGAGTCCAGGTTTGTGCGTTGTGAGCGATAGTAGTTTCATTTGTTAACTACATGGTGTGAGCAGTGTTCGCCCCCGTCTCTATTTGTTTTAACCCTAAAGCGTTTGTTCAAACTACAAAGTGAGTGTGAAGCAGTAGTTGATACAATCCTGCTGAGACTTCATCTTGTTACTTGTTCTGTGTGAATAATCAGCTGTTTACGACAATGGTAGAAGCTTAAGAAAATAATTAAGATTTGTGCCATGGCCATGATAGAACCCAGGTTTCCCTTTTGGTAGGTAGATTTTCTAGCCTTTATACCACTGCAGCAATACAGGTAACTCCGCTACGTAGACTACCCTAGTCCAGTGCCCTCCCTGGCAGGAACTTCAGTCTATTTTACCCTTCTTAAATCGTCAGTATTGCCGAGGCTCTCTGGTTTTAAGAAAGGAAAAACGGGCTGAAGATGTGAACTGAAGTCTGTGTTACAGAAGGCATTCGACTACGGTAGTCTATGCTGCTATACTGCTATAGAGGTGTAATGACTTTCACATCTTCCTAGTCAGCAAGTGACCTGAGTTCAAGTCTTGGTTGGAGCACAAATTTTAGTTCTGTTCATGTTTCTATCATTATTGTAGATAAAAGTAAGATTCATATGTCTCAACGAAAATTTAATACCACCAAATCTATAAATCCGTGGCTGGTTTTGTTGTATATGAATTTATGGATATACACGCATCTGTTGTTTGGAAGAGAGCTGTATGTTGTGGTAACTATCTGGTGATACGAGAAGTAGTGGTAGACCTTTGCATAGGTTTTAAGTGTAAAAGTTGTTTCGTCATCTTGCAGATTCTTATCACAGAAGTTGTCTCACATATGATTACTGGTTATGGCATTGTACTATAAACTGATAATATTGTTGCCCTCTCATGTCCATTAGGGCAATGGTTAGATTTTATTTTTCTGTTTAAGGAAGAGATTTTTGTACTGATTTTTTGGAATGTCACTTAACTATCGCTACAGCTTACAGAACTACTTCGCTTCAGTGACAGAGTATTTTTATTTTGCTGACGTTAAATAAAATAATTGTAACACTGAGCCCTCTTTAGCACAATTGACAGCCCGAACCCCCACCACCTAAAACCTTCGCTACAGGCATGACAAAATTGTTTTCCATATCTACAACTGACTGACAAAACAGAACTCGGTCGCTGTAACACTCTGGTGTAATGGAGATTCATTCACAATTGTGCCAATCCCTTAAGAACACTTTTTCCCCTCCAAAATCAGAGACGATGTAAACTGCAGGTTTAAACTGATTCCTGGATCTGTTTAGTAAGATGCCTTAAATTCGATCCGTTTGACTCTGAATCAGTAAAACGTAAATAAATGCTGAGTCCCCAACGTCCTCCAACTCCATGGAAGCTACTGGATTTTCATTTTCGATTTTGGTGGCTATTTTAACAGAGTTCACGTACATTGACTATGAAATATGTATATTATTATTCATAATTTTACATACACTGTCTAAAACTCCAGTAACTCACAGATGCTGTAAACACTATAGTTTCGTAGGCAGCTCCGTTTTAATTAGTTGGTTTCGTGTTCCACGGATCATGAGCATGATGAATTATAGTGACGTATAATGAGTAGTTTTATACTCAAATAACAAATTAATTTGTAAATGTGGCTACATGCTGACCACTTACAAGTTTTTTTCTTTGTAATATACCGATGTATGTTCGTAATTTCTGCCCACAGCTTTCCACACTTTACAGCATCAGAAATGCTTCTCTGGAGTGGAAATAGCTCTCACGGATAAGCTTTTTGAGTTTCTTTTGTAATTCTATTTTTCTTTCAGTCGAACATTTATAATATATCATTGTGAAAGTGATAGAAAATTTCAGTTGCAGCATTGTGCACCCTTTTTTCGCTAAACGTGGAATGATGAAAATAACCTTTTATTCTGACATTGTAATTATGTATTTTAATGTTCGTTTTGTTCTGCAGTGAATTAATAACTGCAGACTTCATAAGGAAGTAAATATTCTGCGAAACGGTAGTCAAAATGGCTAATACCTTAAACAGGAGTCTTTAACACGATTATGTGGGACCACGACATATTAGTGTTAGTTTTGGATCAATGAAGGATTCCTTTCTTAAAGATGTGTTATCCCAGAATATCATTCACTGTGTCACTGATTAAAAATATGCAAAACATGTCGACTTACTGATTCGTCCCTCCCCAAGATTTGCAATGATCCTAAGCGCCAGTAGGGATTAACTAAGTTGTTTTAGGAGTTCCACAATGTGTTTTCCACAGTTTAAATTCTCATTCATATGGACGAAAATTTTTTGAGTGGTTTTATGAGGCCCGCCACTAATTCCTCTCCCATGCCAACCTCTTCCTTCTCAGAGTAGCACTTGCAACCTACGTCCTTCCTAAATGAATTGCTGGATGTATTTGGTTCCCTGTAGTTCCCTCTGGTTCCCTCTAGTACAATGGAAGTTATTCCGTGGTGTCCTGACGCATGTCGTACCATCCGTCCCTTCTTCTTTTCAGTGTTTTCCATATATTCCTTTCCTCGCCGTTTCTGTGGAGGGCTTCCTCATTCCTTACCTTATCAATCCACCTGATTTTCAACATTCGTCTTTCGCACCATATCTCAAGTGCTTTGCCTCTCCTCTGTTCTGTTTTTCCCACAGTACGTGTTTCAGTACCATAAAATGTTGTGATCCAAATGTAAATTCTCAGGAATTTCTTGCTCAAGCTAAGATGTATGTTTGATACTAGTAGACTTTTCTTGGCCATGAATGCCCATTATGCCTGTGCTAGTCCGCTTTTCATCTTCTCCTTGCTTCGTCCGTCACGGATTATTTTGCTGCGTAGGTTGCAGAATACCTTAACTTCTTCTATTTCGTGATTATCAATGCTGACGTTAAGATCCTCGCTATTGTCATTTCTGATACATCTGATTACTTTCGTCTTTCTGCGAATTATTCTCAATCGATACCCTGTACTCATTAATCTGTTCATTCTATTTAGCAGATACTGTAATTCACTTTCACTGTGGACTGAACGTCATCAGCGAATACTGTTATTTATAGTACCGATATGCTTTCACCTAAGAATTCTAGAGTTTCCACCCTGTTTACTGTATCCTCAGCATGTTTACACTTGTCATTGGTGTAGTACCTCGAGACGTACAGAAATGACTATGTTGTGCCTTTCTGAAATTGAGAATGAGCCGAATCGCAGGAAACCAGAAAATATACAGGGTGTTACAAAAAGGTATGACCAAACTTTCAGGAAACATGCCTCACACACAAAGAAAGAAAATATGTTATGTGGACATGCGTCCGGAAACGCTTACTTTTCATGTTAGAGCTCATTTTATTACTTCTCTTCAAATCACATTAATTATGGAATGGAAACACACAGCAACAGAACGTACCAGCGTGACTTCAAACACTTTGTTACAGGAAATGTTCAAAATGTCCTCCGTTAGAAAGGATACGTGCATCCACCCTCCGTCGCATGGAATCAAAAATGGCTCTGAGCACTATGGGACTTAACTGCTGAGGTCATCAGTCCCCTAGAACTTAGAACTACTTAAACCTAACTAACCTACGGACATCACACACATCCATGCCCGAGGCAGGATTCGAACCTGCGACCGCAGTGGTCGCGCGGTTCCAGACTGTAGCGCCTAGAACCGCTCGTCCATTCCGGCCGGCCCGCATGGAATTCCTGATGCGCTGATGCAGCCCTGGAGAATGGCGTATTGGATCACAGCCGTCCACAATACGAGCACGAAGAGTCTCTACATTTGGTACCGGGGTTGCATAGACAAGAGCTTTCAAATGCCCCCATAAATAAAAGTCAAGAGGAGAGCGTGGAGGCCATGGATTTGGTCCGCCTCTACCAATCCATTGGTCACCGAATCTGTTGTTGAGAAGCGTACGAACACTTCGACTGAAATGTGCAGGAGCTCCATCGTGCATGAACCACATGTTGTGTCGTACTTGTAAAAGCAGATGTTCTAGCATCGCTGGTTGAGTATCCCGTATGAAATCATGATAACGTGCTCCATTGAGCGTAGGTGGAAGAACATGGGGCCCAATCAAGACATCACCAACAATGCCTGCACAAACGTTCACAGAAAATCTGTGTTGATGACGTGATTGCACAACTGCGTGCGAATTCTCGTCAGCCTACATATGTTGGAATGAAGCCTCCTCCGTAAAGAGAACATTTGCACTGAAATGAGGATTGACACATTGACCATTCGCAGAAGGGTACCGGTGGAGGCGAATCAGCTGCTGATAGAGCCTACACACGCTGTACATGGTACGGAAACAACTGGTTCTCCCGTAGCACTCTCCATACAGTGACGTGGGCGACGTAACCTTGTACAGCAGCAACTTCTCTGATGCTGGCATTAGGGTTATCGTCAACTGCGCCAAGAATTGCCTCGTCCATTGCAGGTGTTTTCGTCGTTCTAGGTCTTCCCCAGTCGCGAGTCATAGGCTGGAATGTTCCGTGCTCCCTAAGACGCCGATCATTTGCTTCGAACGTCTTCCTGTCGGGACACCTTCGTTCTGGAAGTCTGTCTCGACACAAACGTACCGCGCCACTGCAAAACCACGTTCGTGATGAACACTAACCTGCTGATGCTACGTACTGATGTGCTTGATGCTAGTACTGTAGAGCAATGAGTCGCATGTCAACACAAGCACCGAAGTGAACATTACCTTCCTTCAATTGGACCAACTGGTGGTGAATCGAAGAATTACAGTACATACTGAGGAAACTAAAATGAGGTCTAACACGGAAATTAAGCGTTTCCGGACACATGTCCACATAACATCTTTTCTTTATTTGTGTGTGAGGAATGCTTCCTGAAAGTTTGGCCGTACCTTTTTGTAACAGCCTGTATACCTTTAACAATGCAGTTTTGCATTTGTTCTGTTGCTGTAAGTTTTCTTGGATAGATTGCAATATAATATCCTTCCAAAAAAATAAGAACTAATTCTGTGTGCTGTATACTAGATACTACATGCAGAGCATTGACCAGATTAAGCAGTCCGTGGGCCGCAGTTCGCACTGTGGTTTTGGACGGGTGGGCGTGATCCGCTGCGGAGCTGTCACGTCCGTCATGAGCCAGCCGGCCACAGACCGCAGTAGCGGTGGGACGCAGGAAGTAGACGGGGGCGAACAGCGACCGCGTCGCACCTCTGTCCATAATGATGCACGGCGCGGCACCGAACCGCCGATAAGTTATGGACGTGATCGGGACGCCAACTACTCCCACACGTGCCGGCCACCACGGCTTTCACACAACTCAGCCACTGAAACCAACACTTCCTTCACACGTGTAGGTCGAACATGTTAGGAGGTACCTGCTTATGGAATTTTGAATAAACGTACGGATCGGACCAGGAGAAATGTGTCCAGTAAATATGGGCTCTAAAATGCATACTTTGAAAGCACTAGTTCATCTTAACTATCATCTTCACTACTATGAAACACACCTGTTCCACTGCAAGCTCTACATCTACATCTATCTACATTTATACTCCGCAAGCCACCCAACGGTGTGTGGCGGAGGGCACTTTACGTGCCACTGTCCTGTTCCAGTCGCGTACGGTTCGCGGGAAGAACGACTGTCTGAAAGCCTCCGTGCGCGCTCTAATCTCTCTAATTTTACATTCGTGATCTCCTCGGGAGGTATAAGTAGTGGGAAGCAATATATTCGATACCTCATCCAGAAACGCACCCTCTCGAAACCTGGCGAGCAAGCTACACCGCGATGCAGAGCGCCTCTCTTGCAGAGTCTGCCACTTGAGTTTGTTAAACATCTCCGTAACGCTATCACGGTTACCAAATAACCCTGTGACGAAACGCGCCGCTCTTCTTTGGATCTTCTCTATCTCCTCCGTCAACCCGATCTCGTACGGATCCCACACTGATGAGTAATACTCAAGTATAGGTCGAACGAGTGTTTTGTAAGCCACCTCCTTTGTTGATGGACTACATTTTCTAAGGACTCTCCCAAT
The DNA here is from genome assembly GCF_023864345.2 of Schistocerca serialis cubense. Taxonomy (NCBI): domain Eukaryota; kingdom Metazoa; phylum Arthropoda; class Insecta; order Orthoptera; family Acrididae; genus Schistocerca; species Schistocerca serialis. The sequence goes on from NC_064645.1 coordinate 220,411,216, forward strand.
GAATCTCAACCTGGTACCCGCCTTACCAACAATTAATTTTATATGATCATTCCACTTCAAATCGTTCCGCACGCTTACTCCCAGATATTTTACAGAAGTAACTGCTACCAGTGTTTGTTCCGCTATCATATAATCATACAATAAAGGATCCTTCTTTCTATGTATTCGCAATACTTTACATTTGTCTATGTTAAGGGTCAGTTGCCACTCCCTGCACCAAGTGCCTATCCGCTGCAGATCTTCCTGCAGTTCGCTACAATTTTCTAATGCTGCAACTTCTCTGTATACTACAGCATCATCCGCGAAAAGCCGCATGGGACTTCCGACACTATCTACTAGGTCATTTATATATATTGTGAAAAGCAATGGTCCCATAATACTCCCCTGTGGCACGCCGGAGGTTACTTTAACGTCTGTAGACGTCTCTCCATTGATAACAACATGCTGTGTTCTGTTTGCTAAAAACTCTTCAATCCAGCCACACAGCTGGTCTGATATTCCGTAGGCTCTTACCTTGTTTATCAGGCGACAGTGCGGAACTGTATCGAACGCCTTCCGGAATTCAAGAAAAATAGCATCTACCTGGGAGCCTGTATCTAATATATTCTGGGTCTCATGAACAAATAACGCGAGTTGGGTCTCACACGATCGCTGTTTCCGGAATCCATGTTGATTCCTACATAGCAGATTCTGGGTTTCCAAAAACGATATGATACTCGAGCAAAGAACATGTTCTAAAATTCTACAACAGATCGACGTCAGAGATATAGGTCTATAGTTTTGCGCATCTGCTCGACGACCCTTCTTGAAGACTGGAACTACCTGTGCTCTTTTCCAATCATTAGGAACCTTCCGTTCCTCTAGAGACTTGCGGTACACAGCTGTTAGAAGAGGGGCAAGTTCTTTCGCGTACTCTGTGTAGAATCGAATTAGTATCTCGTCAGGTCTAGTGGACTCTCCTCTGTTGAGTGATTCCAGTTGCTTTTCTATTCCTTGGACACTTATTTCGATGTCAGCCATTTTTTCGTTTGTGCGAGGATTTAGAGAAGGAACTGCAGCGCGGCCTTCCTCTGTGAAACAGCTTTGGAAAAAGGTGTTTAGTATTTCAGCTTTACGCGTGTCATCCTCTGTTTCAATGCCATCATCATCCCGGAGTGTCTGGATATGCTGTTTCGAGCCACTTACTGATTTAACGTAACACCAGAACTTCGTAGGATTTTCTGTCAAGTCGGTACATAGAATTTTACTTTCGAATTTACTGAACGCTTCACGCATAGCCGTCCTTACGCTAACTTTGACATCGTTTAGCTTCTGTTTGTCTGAGAGGTTTTGGCTGCGTTTAAACTTAGAGTGAAGCTCTCTTTGCTTTCGCAGTAGTTTCCTAACTTTGTTGTTGTACCACGGTGGGTTTTTCCCGTCCCTCACAGTTTTACTCGGCACGTACCTGTCTAAAACGCATTTTACGATTGCCTTGAACATGTTCCATAAACACTCAACATTGTCAGTATCGGAAAAAACTTTTCGTTTTGATCTGTTAGGTAGTCTGAAATCTGCCTTCTATTACTCTTGCTAAACAGATAAACCTTCCTCCCTTTTTTTATATTCCTACTAACTTCCATATTCAGGGATGCTGCAACGGCCTTATGATCACTGATTCCCTGTTCTGTACATACAGAGTCGAAAAGTTCGGGTCTGTTTGTTATCAGTAGGTCCAAGATGTTGACTTCACGAGTTGGTTCTCTGCTTAATTGCTCGAGGTAATTTTCGGATAGTGCACTCAGTATAATGTCACTCGATGCTCTGTCCCTACCACCCGTCCTAAACATCTGAGTGTCCCAGTCTATATCTGGTAAATTGAAATCTCCACCTAAGACTATAACATGCTGAGAAAATTTATGTGAAATGTATTCCAATTTTTCTCTCAGTTGTTCTGCCACTAATGCTGCTGAGTCGGGAGGTCGGTAAAAGGAGCCAATTATTAACCTAGCTCGGTTGTTGAGTGTAACCTCCACCCATAAAAATTCACAGGAACTATCCACTTCTATTTCGCTACAGGATAAACTACTACTAACAGCGACGAACACTCCACCACCGGTTGCATGCAATCTATCCTTTCTAAACACCGTCTGTACCTTTGTAAAAATTTCGGCAAAATTTATCTGTGGCTTCAACCAGCTTTCTGTACCTATAACGATTTCGGCTACGGTGCTTTCTATCAGCTCTTGAAGTTCCGGTACTTTACCAAAGCAGCTTCGACAGTTTACGATTACAATACCGATTGCTGCTTGGTCCCCGCATGTCCTGACTTTGCCCCGCATCCGTTGAGGCTGTTGCCCTTTCTGTACTTGCCCAAGGCCATCTAACCTAAGAAACCGCCCAGCCCACGCCACACGCTTGTTGCGTGTAGTGGACTCCTGACCTATCCAGCGGAATCCGAAACCGCACCACCCTATGGCGCAAGTCGAGGAATCTGCAGCCCACACTGTCGCAGAACCGTCTCAACCTCTGATTCAGACCCTCCACTCGGCTCTGTACCAAAGGTCTGCAGTCAGTCCTGTCGACGATGCTGCAGATGGTGAGCTCTGCTTTCATCCCGCTAGCGAGACTGGCAGGCTTCACCAAATCAGATAGCCGCCGGAAGCCAGAGAGGATTTCCTCTCTGTTATTATGAACGACCTGTAGCCTGCAGTAAACAGATGAGGACACATGTCTTCGTTATTGTCCATGGACAAAGCTAGAGTAGCGCCATTACAACATCATTTACTGATAATGATGGAGCACCAGCTCGTGTTCCCCCCCCCCCCCCCCCTTCCCCGAGCACCTCGCATAGACGTTTACTGGCCAATGGAGAGTGGGGAAACTCCAGTACTGTGGCCAGCGCGTTTCCCCCATCGTACACTCTTTGCCCTTTTGCTTCTGGAGACTACTGAAAGTTTTGATGCATGCACTCCCCATTAATGATGTACAAACGTCACAGGAGTGCGTCATCAGTGCCTGCCAGTGCATCTGTGGTGTTACCAACCTGGAGATTGCCAAAGAGTGCGTGATTCCCTGAAACAACCGACAGGTGTGGACAGTATGACTCACAAGAGCAGTTCTTGTGTAACGGCAAGCAGATTAAATTACAAGAACTGGTGTTCCACGAGTGGCCTACCGGCACCATCCCATCGCCGTGTTATCCTCAGAGGAGGATGCGGATAGGAGGGGCGTGGGGTCATCACGCCGCTCTCCCGGTCGTAATGATGGTATTCTTGACCGAAGCCGCTACTATTCGGTCGAGTAGCTCCTGAACTGGCATCACGAGGCTGAGGGCATCCCGACAAAATGGCAACAGCGCATGGCGGCTGGATGGTCACCCATCCAAATACCGGCCACGCCCAACAGCGCTAAATTTCGGTGATCTCACGGGAACCGGTGTATCCACTGCGGCAAGGCCGTCGCCGGTGTTCCACAGTAACCGAATAATAATTTTTCATTTGTTTACCCATTGTTTACAACATTCTTTGGGTCGTTCGCAATAGTAAGGAGCTTCGAGTAGAAAAATTTCACAGCATCCAATATGAAAAAGGGCTCGTACCTCCTAGTTTATGCATTTTAGAGCCCAAATTTACTGAATATTTACATATTTTTCGTCTATACGACGTACAACCATTGCGCAACGTACGGAATACTTTTTCTTAATCTGCTGTATTTTCAGTGATGTTTAATTTTTGTCGCTACAATTTCACAGTGTTATTCCATACACATTCCGTTCTCTCTCTTTGTTCTTGTTATTTGGTTTTAAAGACACGATAGTATTCTTATTTCTGTCAAAGCGTTGGAAAATTTAAGAACCATAAGCGGGATGAGGCAAACGCCCATTAACATTTCAAAATGCACTAATTCACGGAATAATATAGGTAAAAACGTAAAAAGTGACATACATGCTTGAAATGACACAGGTTTTTGTTGAAGTTCGAAACGAGGGTAAAACCTGGGCAGCTGTTAGCGCTTAGCAGCTACACGTCAGTGACGCTGCATGAGAATCATGTATAAAATGAGGTGTAGTAAGACAGGCAAACAGATTATCCCTAGCCTGGCTAAACGCCTTCTGGAAGCTACGACTTTTATGCAGGACTGCGCACCATACCGTATTGCTACACACGAGATTAATCTCTTGTGTACATCGTTTGGTGAGGATCACGTGCTGACTCACCACGCTCGTCGTGCTTGGCCTCCTACGTCCACAGACCTCATTCCGTGTGATGGCGTAGGCTTCCGCGGCCAGAGGCAGTGAACTTTATCAGTACAACCACAAGAAAGACGCTGCACCCGTCGCCGAAACGTTGGTTTTCTCCAGCAGTAGTCTGATACAATATGACGGGGTACCACGCCCAGAAAAGTTTTATGCCGACTCATTCCGTCTGATTATTGGTTTTGGAGTTACATGAAGTCGCGAATCTACCGCGACCGCCCGTCCAAAAGACAACATTCATTGGCAGTTTCTCACCATATCCACTGTACGGTACCGTTGACAACGTTCTCCCTGGAATACGAGTATTGCTGATGCAACACGAGAGGCGCGTTGAGTCTTCGTTATAAAGAAAATTCTCTTTGCTGAAAATTAATTTTTTGTGCTACTTGTTGCTTTTGTGTCAGATGAAACGCTATCTGTTGGTCACTTTGTGCACTTTTTTGGTCTCTATAAAACCCTATCTCATTTCAAGCACGTGCGTCAAATTTTACCTCTCCTTCTGCGTACATTCTTCCGTGAAATATTGAGGTTTGAAATGTCGGGGACTTTTAGGTAATCCTGCAAACAGAAGTATCGGAACGTTCCAATTTGCAATCGTCACTTTAAATACACTCCTGGAAATGGAAAAAAGAACACATTGACACCGGTGTGTCAGACCCACCATACTTGCTCCGGACACTGCGAGAGGGCTGTACAAGCAATAATCACACGCACGGCACAGCGGACACACCAGGAACCGCGGTGTTGGCCGTCGAATGGCGCTAGCTGTGCAGCATTTGTGCACCGCCGCCGTCAGTGTCAGCCAGTTTGCCGTGGCATACGGAGCTCCATCGCAGTCTTTAACACTGGTAGCATGCCGCGACAGCGTGGACGTGAACCGTATGTGCAGTTGACGGACTTTGAGCGAGGGCGTATAGTGGGCATGCGGGAGGCCGGGTGGACGTACCGCCGAATTGCTCAACACGTGGGGCGTGAGGTCTCCACAGTACATCGATGTTGTCGCCAGTGGTCGGCGGAAGGTGCACGTGCCCGTCGACCTGGGACCGGACCGCAGCGACGCACGGATGCAGGCCAAGACCGTAGGATCCTACGCAGTGCCGTAGGGGACCGCACCGCCACTTCCCAGCAAATTAGGGACACTGTTGCTCCTGGGGTATCGGCGAGGACCATTCGCAACCGTCTCCATGAAGCTGGGCTACGGTCCCGCACACCGTTAGGCCGTCTTCCTCTCACGCCCCAACATCGTGCAGCCCGCCTCCAGTGGTGTCGCGACAGGCGTGAATGGAGGGACGAATGGAGACGTGTCGTCTTCAGCGATGAGAGTCGCTTCTGCCTTGGTGCCAATGATGGTCGTATGCGTGTTTGGCGCCGTGCAGGTGAGCGCCAAAATCAGGACTGCATACGACCGAGGCACACAGGGCCAACACCCGGCATCATGGTGTGGGGAGCGATCTCCTACACTGGCCGTACACCACTGGTGATCGTCGAGGGGACACTGAATAGTGCACGGTACATCCAAACCGTCATCGAACCCATCGTTCTACCATTCCTAGACCGGCAAGGGAACTTGCTGTTCCAACAGGACAATGCACGTCCGCATGTATCCCGTGCCACCCAACGTGCTCTAGAAGGTGTAAGTCAACTACCCTGGCCAGCAAGACCTCCGGATCTGTCCCCCATTGAGCATGTTTGGGACTGGATGAAGCGTCGTCTCACGCGGTCTGCACGTCCAGCACGAACGCTGGTCCAACTGAGGCGCCAGGTGGAAATGGCATGGCAAGCCGTTCCACAGGACTACATCCAGCATCTCTACGATCGTCTCCATGGGAGAATAGCAGCCTGCATTGCTGCGAAAGGTGGATATACACTGTACTAGTGCCGACATTGTGCATGCTCTGTTGCCTGTGTCTATGTGCCTGTGGTTCTGTCAGTGTGATCATGTGATGTATCTGACCCCAGGAATGTGTCAATAAAGTTTCCCCTTCCTGGGACAATGAATTCACGGTGTTCTTATTTCAATTTCCAGGAGTGTATCTTCGCACTGGCACATGGAGCAACATAATTATGATATGTAATTATCGTTTATTTTCCCATACTGACTAATTTCGGCTTTTTTGCCTATTTCTCTTAGTGACTGTTAACATCCCTCCACTTCTATTTTTTAATTATTTTCGCATTAAACGTACATTTTTTCCTGTTAAAGCCGAAACGCGGTAGATATAAAAATTATTCCAAGCCTTATTCCTTCAGTTTATTTCTTTTCCTTTAATTACTGTTATCTACTGGAAGTGAGTCAAAATCACGCTTAGAATCAATTAACACAAACGAAAACTGAGCGAGGTGGCGCATTGGTTAGCACACTGGACTCGCATTCGGGACGACGACGGTTCAATCCCGCGTCCGGCCATCCTGATTTAGGTTTTCTGTGATTTCCCTAAATCGCTGCAGGCAAATGCCAGGATGGTTCCTCTGAAAGGGCACGGCCGACTTTCTTACCCGTCCTTCCCTAATTAGATGAGACCGATGACCTCGCTGTTTGGCCTCTTCCCCCAAACAACGCAACCCTATACAAACGAAAGTTATAATTTATGCTCAGTCTTTTTTCTACATATTATTTGACAGCCTGCATTGTACTCGGTTCATTTCAAAGGCCAGCTTGTCCTATTGCTTTACTGGATTCTAATGATTTTTCTGTGTTGTGGGCTATAATTTCAGGTGTCTGATAGAATTATAGCTTTTTATGTTTTACTGCCGTTTTAATGTGTTATTGATATCCTTTCTTATGACAGTGGAAAAATCATAGCGCTACACAAGTTTCTGGGGTTGTCTTTTTATGGATTCCTTTTACATTGCTTTGATTTTAGCTGTAACTGTGGTGCTGACATTACATTGTCTCCAGACGCCATTGTTTTCTTCATGCCTCGAAAGTCATAAAGTATTTCGTATTTCAGAGTAACAGTACATTCATTATTAGCTGTATTTCTAATTCATCTCCGATAGAAATATGTAGAGAATTCCTGGAATATAATTAAAATTTTGTTTTTGTTGTGACTTATTGAGCTATGTGACACCTTACTAAAGAAATATGTTATCTCTCCAAAGTAAGTTTCCATCTTGTATGTGTGTTTTATTGTTTTCAGTAATTCCTCTCTACCATCCTCTCGAATAAATTTCTGAATAGTTTGATTTAATTACATTCCATCAAGTTGCTCCTACCGTGCACTTTAAATTCCTGTTTTCTTTTTAATAATTACATTGATCTGTTTGTAAATTATTCCTTTTACGTTTATGTTGCTGTTACATTCCTTTTCTTATGGTTACGTTTTCTCTTAATTTTAATCGTGTTCTTAAATAGCCTAACACTATAGCTGCTTCTCTAGTAAGGGACTAGTAGTTAGAAATTATCATTCTTTTCGTGGTTCGTTAACAGCTTCTTCCGAACATCAGTCGTCGAGCTCAACAGTTATATACCATGCCACAAGCTCTTCAATGAGACAGAAACCATGCTTCATGGAAATTTACCAAATACATGCAGGATATACTTATTGTAGTTTCTACAAATTGCTTCCCAAAGGCAAACAGATCAACTTGTACATCAGAACACCTAAAAGGCACATCTTGGAAATTCACCAGGCTGATAACATCAGTCTCGCCAAAGAAACATAAGGTTGGGCTTAAGATATACCATCCGAAGGTCATGAGAAGTTGGTAGTAACTGATGGTTCTGATTTTATCCATTACCAATGGTTTGTGAAAGCCTGCTGCTGTGAAAGCAATGAATTTGGTTACAAATAAATTTTTTGTTACCAGTTAAGAGTTTGTTGTTTTTATATTTTACGTGACGTGTTTCGGGAAATTATTCCCATTTTCAAGTTCTTTTTTCTCTGTATAGTATAGCATTTACTATATATTTTTTCTTGATGTGTAGGGTTTTGCATTGTTGTGATGACTAAATTTTCTTATGGTCCACTTGAGCAGAGTCTCACTCACATTAAACATCATTCGCAATTATCTGTGCACAGTATACGCCAAGAATAGCAAAGTTTGTTACGTACTTCGTATTCCAGAATAAAGGTATATGTAGAGAATGACAAGGTTTATTATCGGTTTATACTTTCTGCAGCAAATTGAGGGTGATGTTTAATATGTATGAGACTCAACACAAATGGACCATTAGCAAACTTAAAGTAAGCAGAAAAATGCAGAACTTCAGACATTAACAACATTATGAAAATTTGGAAAATGGAAATTTATGGCAAGATCTTATGGGACCAATCTGCTGAGGTCATTGGTTCCTAAGCTTACACACTACTTAATCTAAGCTGAACTAACTTACACTGAGGATAACACACACCCAAGCCCGAGGGAGAATTCGAACCTGTGACGGGGGTATCGGCGCGAACCGTGGCAAGACGCCCAATGACTGCACGGCTCAACATTACGAAAAAATGGCATAGTACACAGAGGGAAAGACACTTGAAAAAGTAGTCATTTCCTGGAACGTGTCCTGTAAAATGTTAATAAAAGAAAATCGTGAGACTGGTAACAGGAAAGTTGTTTTAAAACAAACTCACTCGAAATTACTGCTGCTGATTATTATAGGTTTAAGTCCCCTGTTCTAAAAATGGTTCAAATGGCTCTGAGCACTATGGGATTTAACATCTGAGGTCATCAGTCCCCTAGAACTTAGAACTACTTAAACTTAACTAACCTAAGGACAGCACACACATCCATGCCCGAGGCAGAATTCGAACCTGCGACCGTAGCAGTCGCGCGGGTCTGGGCTGAAGGGCCTAGAACCACTCGGCCACCGCGGCTGGCTCTCCTGTTCTCCCCACCAGACGCAATCAATGTACACCGTCGGTCTGTTTCTACAGTAAATGCCATTTGTAAATGCGAGAAAGATTTCTGAAGAGTTGTGTAGCGTTTACCTAAAGAGGGGCGTGGGTACTAGCCCAGATTCTCCTATTGGGATGTGGGAAACCGCCTAAAACCACATACAGATTAGAGAGCACACTTGCCCTTGTCGTTAATTCGCCGCGCGGATTCGAACTGGCTTTGGCGCACCACCTTGTCCCACAATCCTGACTGAATGGTAATTTCTTCAATAAATTAAGCTTTTAATTTGGTTCACCATAGGTAGAAAGAGGCACATTACACCTCAGTAATATGAAGACATAATACACGCTTATGATTAGTTGCAGGAGAACATGTTATGTATCCGTTTCCCGAGTACATGGGATACAAACAAAATGTAGTAACACCAGGTCCAGAGGACCGCGACATGCTGACCAGCAGCCGTGTCTGCCAAATGACGTCATGTGGATGTGATGTAGCCTGCTATGGGGACGACACAGCACTCTCCTAGCCGTTGTGAGCATTCCAGACCTTGGATACTCGTTATATAAGAAACTCCTCAGTTGGTCTGGCGCGGCTGAGTGCACCACTTTTCACTTCTCTTACAAATATAAAACTTCCGGCAGTATCGGAAACTGCACTGCCGTCAAACGCGCTGTCCCTCAACTAAGGAGAATATGTAATCAACAGTATTCGGACAACCCTGTAATTCGGCTTTTATCACTAGATGTTATGAGAGGCGTACTTGCCAGTATGGAAGGAGACAGCAGTGTGGTCAGTAGAAAAACGGTAACAGCAAAATGCGTCGACCATGAGAGCTCAGTGACTTCGTACGAAGGCTAGTCATTGAAACCCATCAGGGACATTTCAGCGCTTCTAAAGCTGCCTGACTGTTGATGATGATATTCAAAGCGGTGCTTTATCTAACTTGTGTGTTTTTCTCTCTTACATGCTACTGTGTCACCAAATAATTACATAACAGCTGTCACTCTATCGTCTATACTTTTTTTTTATCACTGTCTCATTGAATCAACACCAAATGCTCTTTGCTTCATCATGTGACACACACACACACAACTCGTTACTGATCTCCTTAAGGCTAATTAGTAATCACATGCACTGACGAGAAAAACTATTCTGTTACTGCATTGTCTCACGTCGGTCCATTTACACCATGCATACACACATCTGCTCATACGACGATAATATAACTGCAGAACCATGAGCTATAATAATAATAATTATTACGTAAATATTTCATGTAGAATGGGTTAATTACTGGAGAACGCATCAATTCACGAGGTGTCACGCAATGTGAGGGTTACAATGGATTTTCACGTTCTGAAAGTTGCTATGCCTAATTTATTTCGTGCTCGGTAATTACTCAATACGCGCAACACGAGTGAAACTAATTTTATTTATACAGTAGTTCCATAACAAATAACAGCGAGAGAGATCAAATGGTTCAAATGGCTCTGAGCACTATGGAACTTAACATCTGTGGTCATCAGTCCCCTAGAACTTAGAACTAATTAAACCTAACTAACCTAAGGACATCACACACATCCATGCCCGAGGCAGGATTCGAACCTGCGACTGTAGCAGTCGCGCGGTTCCTGACTGAGCGCCTAGAACCGCGAGACCACCGCGGCCGGCGAGAGAGATCACTATTGCTGTGTACACAACGATAAGATGAATACAGAAAACAAGAAATTCTTTTCTACAATTTCTAGGTAGACTGATGTAACCCATTTTATTTAGTTACCGTTTTATGGAACTGTTTCTGATATTCTATTAAGACACTAAACTTCATTAGCGTATTACTGTTCCCATCGCAGAGTGTTGACGTACGATTGTTTGTTGATTTCGCACAGAGTCAAAAATATCAATTTGCGACTTTCTTACCCGGGCAGTTGTTGGTAGTGGAAGGCTGGTGACGTTCTCACTGATCGCATGAATCGTACTTGACCAAGATGGCGACGAGATGGCGACCGCTCCCGCTTTAGTTTTTACACATTCACATAAAAAATACCCCAACTAAATGTTTATCTTCAGAACCTGATTCAGTGACAGAACAAGTTGTACTTACAGGGAAAATCTTCTGGAAGGCAAGGAAATTACGCAAAAATATAAAATTTAATGACGCTTTCGTCAATATATTTATGAGCACAGTGTACATCATTTTAAATATCCCACACCCGCACGTGCTATGGCGTCACAGATGGTTACAGTCCTATTATAGTTTGTTACAAACGAAAGTCCATATGATATTAATAGATTCAATAATCAGTTTTTATGCCACAGTCTGTTTACACAACACGTCCTCGTCTACTTTCCACTCGGTGAACAATACCATTCACGTAGCTTAATGCACCGCACAACAAAGTTATTTAAGTTCTCCCACATCCATATTCTCCCACACACATACTCTCCCACACACCATACTGAAGTCAAAGTCTAGTTAGCTACTCATTTCTGCAAACGTATTGCATCTAACGCCAGTTACAATTATTGATTTCTTCCTGGTTCCCTTATTGCTTTAAAATTTTTCCACTCAAAATTAGTTCTGCTTCCTCCAGTAGACCTTTTCTTCTCTCTATACGCGTCAACTGTCTCTGAATACTTATTACACCTGATATTTTGTTACAAGCTCGCCAACACGCTCCAACAAGAAGCCATTACTCAGTCACCGGACGTAACTCTTCGTTCTGTCTGCATGATTTTGAAAACCGCTTCACTTCGACTTTTATTCATTATAGCTCTTGTTTCTCTCAATTCTCCACAAATCAAAGTCTAACGCTTGCCACAGAATATCGCTTCTTTCTTCAAAACATAAACCAAGTCTCCCTTATCATACTTCCATGTCTCTCACGTGTGTGTGTGTGTTCGTGTTCCAAATCTACTCCTAAACCTCTGAGCCGATTTCCACCAAACTTGGTGCACATGCCCCTTACCCTCAGGTAACATTCGCTGTGGGGTAAGAACCGCCTGTGATACTGTACAGGAGATGTGACGTGCAAATAATGAGATGCGTGTAAAGCTGCCGTAGTGTGCGTGATGTTTAAATTTATTACCTCTACGCTACTAACTGTATTGTCTGCTAAATGTGGCTATAAAATTATGTCATTGTACCACACATATATCAGTAGATACGAAGTCATAAACACTGAGATGGATGAAAAACCGCTGTATTGTGATTCAAATGGTTCAAATGGCTCTGAGCACTATGGGACTTAACAGCTGAGGTCATCAGCCCCCTACAACTTAGAACTACTTAAACCTAACTAACCTAAGGACATCACACACATCCATGTCCGAGGCAGGATTCGAACATGCGGCCGTAGCGGTCGCGCGGTTTCAGACTGAAGCGCCTAGAACCGCTTGGCCACTACAGCCGGCGCTGTATTGTGCATGTCGTTTTAATTTATTATTTCTTTTCTACTAAATCTATCCGAAATAGACGCCACTGAATGTACGCACCTACAATGTATCATTGTATAACACATAGTTCAGTAGATATGACATCACAACCACTGAGATACATGAAAACTGTCGCATGATGCATGAAGTTTCAGCACATGAATTCTTTACTACTAAGGCATTCCGACAGTTCTAAGTTCTAGGCGACAGATGACCTCAGATGTTAAGTCCCATAGTGTTCAGAGCCATTTGAACCATTCCGACAGTCCAGTCATCTTAAGGAAATCCCTGTCACCTGGTAGCGCTTTTGACAACTTTTGACTGCGTAGCCTAAACAGCTGTAGGCGAAAACAGTTGCCGTCTACATAATAAAGAGAAGTTGCCATACAGGCGGCAACAAAATCGCGTTGTAGACGCGCAAAGCAGTTGCTTAGTCTGGATACTGTTCTTATACATCTGTAGATTAAGCATATTTCGTTGTACGAATGTTTCATCATTTCAAAGGCGTTGTCACGAAGACATGGAACTGAATTTTTCGATATCGCACTAAAAACACGATTAATTTTTTGTTTTCGTTTCTAATAGGAAATTAGGAAAATAAATACCTGGACAATACCGAGTTTGTCAGCTAGTATTAGTTTGTCAGCTATTGTTACATAAAAGATCAGCAAAATACAATTATAAATGAAATCTGAAAAATTTAAATGAACACATTTATCACCCGTAGTTAATAAAAATCAGTATTAAAACATAAAATAATACACCACTAGAAGCAAAAGTGAACAACGATTACCTATAGTGATGTCAAATGGATAAATATTAATTACGCAGTTGACAACTCTCCATTACAGATTGTTAAATATCATAACAGAATTCAAGCCTTCATAAGACGAAAGTTGGACACACCTCACAGTACTATTCTCTGATGAGCGTCCGGTTACTTTTAATCAGATAGTGTAATTTGGTATAAAATTCTTAATCTTCCCGAAAATGGCTGTTAATCGTAAAAGCAATAAAAGCTTAATAGGAAACTGACTGCCGTATGAAAACTGTGTGTCAGACAGCGACTCGAACGTGGAATATTTGCCTCTCATGAGCAAGTGCTCTACTAACTGAGCTTCTTTTTTTTTTTCTTGAGGGTTTCGTACATTCTGTTATAGCACAACCTACAGTCAGGAGTCCTACTTCATCAGCCAGCTTCAGCGGTTATAATCATAAACGAACGAAATGAAAGTTTTATTGAATTGTGATTTTCTTCTTTACTAAACGATATTTTTTCTGAAACAGATGAAACTCGAAATTAGCTATCATAGGTGAACATAACATAAATCAACACACATTGATCTTCTGAAATTGGTATGTAAACTGTAGTTAAAAGATGTCTTCGTTAGTAAAAATTTTCTCATACAAAGTAATAATTTGAGTTAAAAACACGTAATAATGAGAAAGAAACGACATGAATGTTAAACCGTTTCGTTTTCAAACAAATTTTTCTTACAATTTAATATATTCTCTTCCTTGACTTCCTTCAGTTAGCCTAATGTTTATCCTATTCCAAGATTTTCAAATGTTATTTCCAGCATGTTGCCGAATAACTGTTTTAAGGTACCGGCCATTTTTGTTACCCAGTAGACCATTTCCGTGTAGTTAATGCAGTTGCTACAATTATCACTGCCCTGACACTTTATAACTGACATAATTTTCCACAAACTACAATACAGCGCCAGAGCTAAGCAGAACGTTTATCGTGCAGTTATGTTCGACGTTCCTTGTCGAATGCAAGTATATTCCCCATTCATGCCCAGTTGTGTAAATGACCACAGCAAAGCGAAACGACGGAGAAGGGAATCGACTTCCCCACGTGAGGGTATTTACTCGCCTCACTAACTCCAATTGTGTGAAACTTCTCGTTAGCTGCACTTCTGTTGTTAAAACCATGTTGATGTAAAGTCAAATGCGTTTACCTTAAAGGTTTGGTTTGCCCACACAGTCTTCCAGTCTGTGGCTCGCTCGTATTCTATATTGTTTTTTTTTTTTTTCATGTCGAAAATCTCTCGTTGTCTGTTGTTACCTTCTTATGATACTAGCGTGTTTGCAACAAGATTCTCCGTTTTAACTTATAGCCCAGTTTTGCTTGCGTCTGTCGAGGAATGCATACTTGGTGGGCGCACCATTGGTACAAGTTCGGTTGTCTTATTTCCTGAACTTTCGTTTACCATTGTTGTTTCTGTGTTGAAAAAAAAAAAATCTTTTCCGTTAGTGTGAACAAGTTCGAGACCACCAGACACCTTCGATTTGGTTCTTATTATATGGCACTTGAATGTACCTGCCTTCCAAATGGGTCTGCCAGTTAGCACCATTATCTTGTTGTCTTTCATTTTTCGAACTGGAAAGAACTGCGCGACGTAGTATCTTTGAAGAACACGTATGTGTTTCTGTATTTAACTTTTTCATTTACGTTATCCGAGCGCCAGTTATTTTTCCCAGTTGCACCTTGCATTTTCTTAGTTACAGATCTCCAGTTTTTGGCTGCCATCTTTAGAGGGCGTCTATGTAGGATTACTCCTTGTGTTTTTTGATTTTTTCCACAACTCGTGCCCACTATATATACAGGTTGTCGAAAACACTGATGTTTTGGGTTTTTGATTTTCGCTCACTGTGTTGTGCACCGACGAAGCTCTATATTTGTCGGTGTCTGATTTCATGGATTATATCTTGTCCACATCTCTTATTAGAACAGGGACGTCACTAGCATAGGAAAAAGCGAGGGGAGATTATGTACATTTTGAGAAAATTGTCTAAATCCTGTAAATGTCCATATGTAAAAATATAAATGCTTCCCAGAAGTAGGGCACATATTTCTCGTCATTGAGAATAGGTATGATTCTGTAAATACATAAGTGACATTGGAAATTTAAACATTAAAAGATCTTTGCTCCTAACGTAAGATCACAGACTATTGGTATGGGAGATGCTTTATTATTGTGCTTTGGAATATGTGCGTTTAATTATGAAGACAGGTCTAGTCCACTGGTTTACCAATGCGTAAAAAGTTTTTAATACAGTTTCAAGCTAATGGATGCAATGAAAGACACTATATAAAACTTAATTATTATAAACGCATGCGGTAACTGATGCATTCGTGGAAGCTGAATAAATATGTTCACATACAGGTATCCAAACAAAGAAATTACAAGAAATGAAACATTATTCTACATTTTGTATAACTTTAATTTTTGCTGCTTTTTCTTTCCATGTCTTCCACAAGGGTCACACAGGTTGCTGTAAACTAAACAGTCTTCATGCAACCATAGTTTTCTTACTACACGCTGTAGCCAATTAGCTCTAGATCGAGTTTCAGAGTAATGTTCTAGAAATTCTACATATTCATCTTCATTGAATTCCTCTGACTCATCATTGGAGAAGAGAGACACTTCGAAGTTGTTGTCATCATCCAATGAGGACTCTCATTCCAAATTCTCTGCTGTGCCTTCTTGGAAATTCCTGCACGTTTCTTTCAAGACCTAGATTCATTTCTCTGTGATTTTTGAGGAACTTATTCAGCATGTCTCTTGTTTTTTGTTTCCGTCTTCGAATTTTTGATTAGCATCCTAAGCTGCGTCCATTGTGTTAACAGCACTGACTATGTAACTTTAACATCTTTACTAACTACCTCTCCCAACAAACGCTTATTCAGCAATATTGATCGCCTGGAGTCCGGTTTCATCTGCACGGCATATGAACCCAAGTGTGTCAAGATTATTTTCTGCCAACACTTTGGCCAAAAGTTCAAAGTAACCAGATCTTCTATCCTGCTCATGCTGTCCGTTTCTGGTCGAGAACAACCTAAACTTTTCCTTACATAGAGTTCGCCATTGCATATTAAAAAAAAGAACTTACCCATACTTTTCCCGTCATGTTGTCCGCTTTATTAAATGTGGTTGTTAGACCTAGCAGGTCCGCCATATTGTAGGTAATCTCTCTAACATTTCTTCTTCTTAACTTGCAAGCACATCACAAGTTATTTAGACAAACTGTACAACACTGCAAGCGCGAAATTGCTGCAAAATAAATTGATACCCATTTTAGCCTGCCTCCATGCATCAAATTATCTAAAGCAACAGAGAAGAAGAAGCATCTTGCTTTTCATGGGTGCAAAAATGTATGACTAGTGTTAAACATTTCACACCCCATAGCCATTAACATATCTATCGTTTGCATAATTCGGTTTTTTGTTGATTCCTCTGTATTATCGTTATATAACAATACTGCATGCCGTTCGTGAAATTTCAAACACTTGCCTCAGCCCGTCAGAGGAATTCCCTCTTAAAACTTGCGAATACTGTCACAGCTTCTACAGAATTTGCAGCACGCCTTTCCTCTACAACTACTGACTCGTTATTAACAGAGGGGTGCTGCCACATACAGGCGAGTACGAAAACTGGGAAGTGCGTATTCCCTCCTACCTGCGTTGACTGTGCTAGCTTACCTCATGCTCTTACGACTAGCATCGGATCAGAAACTGAAACACCTTACAAAATTTCGTTAAAACCATCCTAACGGCCTAGCGACAGCACGAAAGGAAACATAGAGAGCGGACTGCCCAAAAATGTAATCCAAAACTACCGAGTCACGACCTGTGGAGCTCCCTCACAGTTTTAATTCTGCTGGTAGCAGACGCTCTTCCGCGCTTCTTGTGGTACTAGCGCTCGAGGAAGAAAGGCTACTGCAGAGCATAGGCTTATCAACAAAGTAGGAGATCAACTGGAAGATCAGATGGATAAGATTATGTTACGACCAAGTGTCTTGCCATTAGTTCATTCACCTACTAAACATTGCTTTTCTATGTTTATGGATAGCTTTCACAGTCTACCTGTGGAAGAACTGCATCACACAATGAAAATCATATTTGTGACGCTTCCCGTTCTTATTCTGTATAAACACAGGCCGGTTCAGCCCACCATTGGGTTTTATGCAACCCACAACACCTTCAAATATCATACATGAGCTTTCCATATTCTCTCGTTCGCTACATGCTCACTATTAGTCCTATAGAAAAAAAATGAGCAGGATCTTCTCATAGACATCTTAATGTACTTACATTTTGTATTGGTATACGTTTCCTCTGGTGGCCACAGTTTCTGCCGTTATTCAAGATAGATGCTTCTGAAGGTCACATCTGTACGTTTTACTTGAATAATTCGAAAACTGTGAAAACATACCCCAGTACAAAATTTAATTGCATTATCCCTGCGACAAAAAATCTTGTTTCTGTGCGACTAGTGGTTTGCATGTAATGAGCAAGAAAATATGAAAACGTTACAAACGGTACTTGAAGGCGCTGATGTTTTCCCAAAACTCATCGCTAGGCGCTCCTGAATCAGCCTGTGTGTATACTGACAAACATTCAGGTTCCTCATCTTATACGGTGAACTATCGTTGACAGCTTATGATTCAAGGTTTTGAAGGATTGCTCTCATCTCAGAAAGAAGTGAAGAACTACTAAAATCTTGCAAACCTCCCAAAAACACAATCCAAGAATAACCTGAAAAATCTTCACATGAAGCACAGAGGCAACACTGGTCGCAATCATGTACTCACAGCCATGTTGTTGTTGTGGTCTTCAGCCCAGAGACGGGTTTCATGCAGCTCTCCATGCAACTCAATCCTGTGCAAGCTTCCTCATCTCCCAGTACCTACTGCAACCTACATCCTTTTGAATCTGCTAAGTGTATTCATCTCTTGGTCTGCCTCTACGATTTTTACCCTCCATGGTGCCCTCCAATGCTAAATTTGTGATCCCTTGATGCCTCAGAACATGTCCTACCAACCGATCCATTCTTCTAGTGAAGGTCTGTCACAAATTTTTCACCTACCCAATTCCCTTCAATACCTCCTCATCAGTTAGTGATCTACCCATATAATCTTCAGCATTCTTCTGCTGCACCACGTTTCGAAAGCTTCTATTCTCTTCTTGTCCTAACTAATTATCTTCCATGTTTCACTTCCATACATGGCTACACTCCATAAAAATATCTTCAGGAAAGACTTCCTGACACTTAAATCTATACTCGATGTTAACAAACTTCTATTTTCCAGAAACGTTTTCATTGCCATTGCCAGTCTACATCTTATCTCCTCTCTACTTCGAACATCATCAGTTATTTTGCTCCTCAAATAGCAAAACTAATTCCCACGAAATTTTCTTTTCTTTCCTTAACTGCTTGCTCAATATAGAGATTGAATAACTTTAGGAATAGGCTAAAATCCTGTCTCACTCCCTTCCCAACCACTGCTTGCCATTCATGCCCCTCGACTCGTATAACTGCCATCTGGTTTCTGTACAAATTGTCAAATAGCCATTCGCTCCCTGTATTTCACCCCTCACACACTCACAATTTCAAATTGAGTATTCCAGTCAACATTGTCAATAGCATTCTCTAAGCCTACACATGCTAGAAACGTAGGTTTTCATTTCCTTAATCTATCTTCTAAGATAAGTCGTAGGTTCAGTATTGCCTCACGTGTTCCAACATTTGTACGGAATCGAAACTGATCTTCCCCGAGTTCGGCATTTATCAGTTTTTCCACCCTTCTTAAGGAAATCGCGTTAGTATTTTACAGCCGTGACTTATTAAACTGATAGTTCGGTAATTTTCACACCTGTCAACACCTGCTATCTTTGAGATTAGAATTATTATATTCTATTTGAAGTCTGAGGGTATTTCGCTTTTCTCATACATCTTATTCATTAAATGGTAGAGTTTTGTCAGGCCCAAGGCTGTCAGTAGTTCTAATTGAATGTTGTCTACTCCCGGGGCCTTGTTCAGACTTAGGTCTTTCAGTGCTCTGTCAAACTCTTCACTCAGTATCATATCTCCCATTTCATCTCCTTCTACATCCTCTTCCATTCCCATAGTATTGTCCTCAAGTACATCGCCCTTATTTACACCCTCTATATACTCCTCCCAACTTTCGGCTTTCCCTTCTTTGTTTAGAACTGGGTTTCCATCTGAGCTCTTGATATTCATACAAGTGGTTCTCCTTAATTTTGCTGTAGGCAGAGTCTATCTTACCCCTAGTAAGTTATACCTCTACATCCTTACATTTGTCCTCTAGCCATCCCTGCTTAGCCGTTTCGTAGTCATAACAGCCATGATTCTGACTGCTGATTCCCTCACTTAGCCCAAAGCAAATGCTGTAATTGTAAATAGCCTTTAGCTCCCTGTATTTTACACCTGTCACCTTCAGAATTTGAAAGAGAGTATTCCAGTCAACATTGTCAAAAGCTTTCTCTAAGTCTACAAATGCTAGAAACGTAGGTTTGCCTTTTCTTAATCTAGCTTCTAAAATAAGTCGTAGGGTCAGTACTGCCTCACGTGTTCGCATATTTCTACTTAATCCAAACTGATCTTCCCTAAAGGTGACCTTCGGTTATGGGAATAAAGTCCTACAGAAAATTATGTTCCTTCAGCCTGAGGTTTCAGTCATTGGGCTAACAAAAAATCAATTGGAAAACGATCAACCTCTACTAAAAATCCCAGCATTAAGCCACGGAAACAGGACGGAATTTTGGATGAACCACAAATTTCAGAAGAATAGGCTAATGAACTTTCTAACTTGTAACATACAAGACAGGAACGCGAAAACAAAAGAGGCTTTCGATGAATTGGAATGAATGAAAATAGAGATTGTTGTTCTAATAGAGAAAATATAAATTTTCATAGCGGTGTAGAAGAAAGAAAAACAAAAAAGAGGCGAATATCAATCGTATTACAGCGGAAACCGATGTGTAGCTAAATAAATGGCAATAAATAAACGTGCAGATTATGTCCTCAGGCCTGAAGAACACTGAAAATCAGTAATAGTTGGTGTGTACGCACCATTTGATGACGCTGATAACCTAATAACTGATACTTAAGAGCCGACCTGGGTGGCCGAGCGGTTCTAGGCGCTACAGTCTGGAACCGCGCCGTCGCTACGGTCGCAGGTTCGAATCCTGCCTTGGGGATGGATGTGTGTGATGTCCTTAGGTTAGTTAGCTTTAAGTAGTTCTAAGTTCTAGGGGACTGATGACCTCAGAAGTTAAGTCCCATAGTGCTCAGAGCCATTTGAACCATTTGATACTTAAGAGATTTCATGTACGTTGTAAGTGACTTTATCCTACGGGAAGAGATATACCATATGGAAGATTTTAATTCTCTGACACGAAAGACTGATCGTAGGCAGTAATGGGGAGGAAACAGAGAGCGAAAGTGCCAAAAGATTTTCCTGGATTATACTGATCAAAAATACAGAACAGCTACTTTCCTCACAAAAAAAAAGAAATACAAAAATTAACCTGGTTACAAATTGTAAGGAATTTAATATCCATAATAAACTATACTCT